>NC_080541.1:149976501-150276501 GCF_028640845.1 Ahaetulla prasina | reverse complement strand
CACTGAAGTGCAAGCCAGCCATGTGTGTATATACACAAGTGTAGGCATGGCAGCAAGCCCCATGTGAGTCAGGTCAAGGTGGTGATTAAAACGCTGGCTAGAAACCAGGAACCATGAATTCTAGTCCTCCCTTAGGCATGAAATCCAGCTGGATGACTTTGGGCCAGGCATTCTGTCTCAGCTTATCCTATCTCAGTTGCTGTTCTGTGGGGGGAATAGGAGGCAGGAACAGTATGTACTCTGTCTTAAGTTGTAAAAATAAAGGTGGGATGTAACTCTGATAAGAAATAAGTAAAACCTCAATTTTTCCAGGTTTCTTGAATGGCATGAAGGGATGCCTAGAGTACTTGTATTGAATTCTACCTGCAGATGTCTACTGCAGAAATGTGGAGCCATATTGCTGTATATTGCGGATGTGCCTGCTAACCAGCTGCTATTTGTTTGGGGAATGTACAGGAAAGGAGGGTCCATACAAAGGAGATCCATGTCCATCACTATGAATTTCAGATTCTTTTCTGAAGGAAAATATGCATCATGCATATTTATGTATTTATTCAATTTCTATAGCTGCCCGACTCAACCATGTGACTCTGGGCAGCTTACAGTTCTAAAATTATAAAACACACACAAAAAATTAAAAACAGCCACAAAATAAATTAAACAGCAGCCTTGATGATTAATCAACTAATACGAGCCATGGTGGCGCAGTGGTTAGAGTACAGTACTATAGGCTACTTCTGCTGACTGCTGGCTGCCTGCAATTTGGCAGTTCAAATCTCACCAGGCAAAAGGTTGACTCAGCTTTCCATCCTTTTGAGGTGGGTAAAATGAGGACCCAAATTGTTGCGGGCAATATGCTGACTCTGTAAAACTGCTTACAGAGGGCTGGAAAGCACTGTAAAGTTGTATATAAGTCTAAGTGCTGTTGCTAATAATAAAGCCAAGAAATGGAGCCCTTAGCACATTCTAAGTCCTGGGTACCCAGCCTAATTTTTAAATTTTTCAAAAGGCCAATAAGGTTGGGGGCATTCTTATCTCAGGTTGGGGGTGGGATATTCCACAAGGCAGGGGCTACAGCAAAGAAAGTTCATCTTCTAGTTCCTGCCAGATGTCATTCTTTGGTTGACAGGATCTGCAGCATGTCTAATCTATTGGATTGTATTGGGTGGGTAGAAACTCTTGGAAAAAGATGATCCCTCAGGTAAACATGTCCCAAGCCCATTCTTTTGTTTTAAACCTGAAGCTTGCATTGTGAGGAAGCAAGATCTGAACGAAATTCACACAGTAGCTCTTTCTGGCTTTCTTCATGGCTTTGCAAAAGGTATGAAGACATGAATGCAATGGTGAAATCCAATTTTTTTTACTACCGGTTCTGTGGGCGTGGCTTGGCGGGCATGGTGTGGCTTGGTGGAAGGATACTGCAAAAGGGGAAGGATACTGCAAAATCTCCATTCCCATCCCACTCCAGGGGAAGGGAACAATACAATCCCCATTCCCTCCCCACTCCTGGGGGAAGGATATTGCAAAATCTCCATTCCCACCCCACTCTGGGGCCAGCCAGAGATGGTATTTGTGGTTCTCCGAACTACTCAAAATTTCTGCTACCGGTTCTCCAGACCTGTCAGAACCTGCTGGATTTCCTTCTGCATGAATGGGATTGTGACATTAGCTCTGGCTCCACCTTTGCCTTTATGGTCTCAACCTGAAGGAGTTTCTAAGTGTCTTCATCTGTAGGGTATCTCATGTTGCATTGAACAAATGAAGCTCTCTCTCTCTCTCTCTCTCTTTCCCCCTCCCTCCCTCCCTCTCTATCAGAACCGAGGAAGCTGGGGACATGGCCTCACCCTTCCAGTCCTCAGTCTTCAGATGATTCTCCGGAAGCAAGTAGAAAGGGCTCCTAGAAACCTATGCGTAAGGGCAGAAAGATGGGACATAAATCCAATTAACCCCAACTAAGGGTGTTGATTGTCCAGCTCATATTTATCCAGAAGAATTCAGTTCTGGGGAAGGCTGAGTCTGCTTAATATAGTATACATGGCATCAAATTGCCTTAGGAGAAGACCCAGTAATAAATATATCATGGTGTGAATTTACATCGATATGGATCAGCCTTTCATCTCTCTGAAGAGAAGGGGTATCTCCCTCTCTCTCTTTTACATCACTTTGCATTTCTCACCAAGCAATCTTTGTGTGTTCCATCTGAGTTAAGACTGGGAGAGAAACTACTGTAGTGAAAAACAAATTGCCGGCTACATATTGCATAGGAAGTTTGTATGATATATCTATCACCTAGCACGGTGATGCATTTGATTTACTTTATACCAAAGCAAAAGGAGCTCAGATTTAAAACCAGAAAGCACTGTTCCATGACTGTTAAGATGGAAATATTTGAATGGCTGGGAAGCATTTTAATAAATGGTTAAAAAGGGAAAGAAGAAAAAAAGTTAGCATGCGCACATTTGTGCATAAGTAGGAAATGGGGCAATACTTGATCCAGATTAGCAGCTGACACCAATGTTTATTTCATCATGTTTTCTCTTCTGGTGGTAATTGAAAAGACCTTCTCATTTGGCAGGTATGGGAATGAAAGATATGAAAAGGACTGTTGCCTATTCTTTCTTCACATTACTATTTACAAAAAGGGGAAGATTGTTTTTCTATGTGACAGCTCTCCACTGCAGAAAAAAGGGGAAGTAAATATTCTCATTGTGATATCTGATATCAAGTTATTTGCTAAATCAGTCAAGATAGATTAAGTCTTGAATTGAGCCTCCATGTTTAAAGGCAGTATATCTTGAGCACCAGAGACTAGATGCCAGCTATAGGGAAACTGTTGATCAACTTCTAAACTATCCAAGCTAACAGAAAGTAAGATTAAGCTGATCTCTGATTCAGATTTGCAGGACTCTTATTTTGTTATGCAGTGTGGTAGATTTATATAGGTAATCCTCAATTTACAGTCACTTAGTGTTCAAGTTATAACAGACTCCCCAAAGCTACTTATGACCCATTTTTGACATACACACACTCACACATGCACACACTCCAGTCACATGACATTTTGGGCACTTGGCATTTATGCATATTTGCAGCGCCCTGTATCCATGACTTATGATGGTTTTGCTGGACATCAGCATTTACTTCTGGTTTCTAGCAAAAACTGCCCCACAGAGATCAATGGGGTTTGTTTAACAACCACGGCATTCGCTTAATGACTGCCATGAAAAAGGTCGTAAAATTGCCAAGCTCAATTACAGTTGTAACATAAGGACTGTCTAACTCTGTGAAATATTCTACAAAGTTTGTTTACATTATTAAAAAGCCATCTTACAGTGAATGGAATGGGCTTGTAATACTCTTTATATATTATTCTCCTCAAAAGGAGAGACTTAGTTGAGAAGGTGCAAATGGATCCTTCACCAAATTATATTTAACTTCATCTGTATGCTTTAAATCTTCCTTCCCCTACTTCGGCTATTTCCACTTTTAGTCGTGGTTAAATCCACCAACAAGGTTTTTTATTATTATTATTTTGCCATTTATTATTCGAAACAAGATGGGATGGATGAATTTGGTTACATTTCATCTCGCAAAGGCAGAGAAGGAAATTGCTTGAAAATCATCTGCACTTCAGTGTCTGGGTGATATTTGTGCAGAATGAAAACTTGTTCAATGGAGATTTTTATATTGCAGCTTGGATTACACGGGTTGATATTCCTTTTTGAAAATCCTGTAGCGGCACCGTTTCCCCTCTCAGGCCAGGAGTATTGATGTGAATGCCATCCTTTAAATGACTTTTCTACAGGTGTATTTTGTTGTGCCCCATTATCTTTTGCCACTGAAGTACGGGGCTGATACAATGACTCCATAATAACACACTGCCTCAGTAAGGGCCACTTTGCAAATTATTTTTTTCCAGCGTAGATATTAATCACTGTGTGGGGAAAAGGCTACTGCAACTTTCTAACCCTGCAATTTTCCGCATGCTAACTTAGCAATATCTCCCAGTGGGTGTAAGAGACTTATTCTTTGGTCAGCAACCGCATTTTGAATACTGTACAGGATGTTGAAACCCAGAACCGCCTTCCATAAAAATGGTAAAATAAAAAGGAAGATTTGGGGGGGTAGAAAGCAGCAAAATAAGTACAGGTAGTTCCTCAATTTACAACAGTTCATTTAGTGACCATTCACAGTTACAACAGTAATGATCGTTGTAGCATCCCCATGGTCATATGATCAAAATTCAGATGCTTGGCAATTTGTTCATATTTATGACGGTTGCGGCATCCTGGGGTCATGCATTGAGTTTTTGCAAAGTAAAAAGGGAAGCCAGATTCACTTAATAACCATGTTTACTAACCTACCCACTGCAATGATTCACTTAGCAACTGTGGCAAGAAAGGCTGTAAAATGGGGCAAAACTCACTTAACAAACATCTCACTTAGTAACATACATTTTGGGCTCAACTGTGGTCTTAAATTGAGCACTACACGTACCCCTGTACTGCTTATAGCTCGATAAAAGGAGTTCCTGTATAAATAATTCGACATATTATTTGCCAACATTTAGCTGGAGCCGCCCATCCAATTGCTTCTGAACTTTTATTTAAAATCTTAGAAAAAACAAAAAGAACATTCTCACTCTTTTTTGTTATTAATACAGTTGGGTGGTGGGTGGATAGTCAAATTATTCTACTGCAACAAAAACTCATATGGATGGCGGGGAGTTATAACAGTTATACAATTAGGTCTGGGCCCTGATTCAGTGAATGGATGAATAAGACAAATTTAATCCCCCCCTGAGAGTTCCCAGTTGGATTCAGATCAAATTAAAGCAAGTTTGGAAGTGTAGACCTTCTCACAAACATCTGTAACTTATTTTAAAGAGTAATCATAGACTCAGTGTCGGGAATCTTGACAGCTTTGCAGTTGTAAAAATGTTATTAAATCCTAATTTGTTGGTGAACATTTCTATGAAAATAACAAACCTTGTAGGGCAGCACCTTATTAAGAAACTTGCCAAATCACAAAAAAAGTTTGTCCTTTTATGGATTTGTAGAGGAGACAATTGGGTGGAAAGTCGATGAAATGCCACCTTCAGGTTCCTTAGTTTTAGACAAGGAAAATAAAAGGAATATCATGGTAATAGACTGGATGTAATGAACCTTGAGAGAGTAGTTTGGTGTAGTGGTTAAGGCTTCAGGATAGAAACTGGGAAAGTTGAGTTTTAGTCATACGTTAGGCACAAAGCTGGTTGGGTGGCCCTGGGCTGGTCACTTTTTCTCAGCCATAGAAAAGAAGCAATGACAGCCCACTTCTGAGAAACCTTGGCAAGAAAAGTCTTTCCTGTTAAACATCTAGCCATTTGTTCACTCTTAGGCACTTAAAAACGAAGGAGACACTCTTTCAATCAGGATAAAATAGGCTTTTGTGTTTTCTTCCTCTGTCAATCTGGGAATATTTTTAAAAAAAAAAAAATCTTTGGGACCACCTCTACATGTTCTGAAAACTTTATAAACTTGAATATGTCCCTCTGGTGACTATATATGACTTTAAGTAGTTCTAACAGCACCATAAACTCTCCTCTTTTCTTGTCTCTCCTTTCCCATTCTAGCCTATCTTCTCTTTTCTATGTCCCCCACTCCAAAGTTGCTCTTCTTCCTCTTAATTAATCAAAGACTTTCTTCTTGCTGTGGCTTTAACATCTCTGTAATGTAATGGTCCAAGTATCTAGGCCTAGCCCAGTTTCTGGCTGGTATTAGCTTTTGCTTTGGTTTAACTACAGGTCTATGGTAGATATCTGATATCTGCCTACCAAAGTAATAGCCATCTTCTAAGGGAGAATTTGTCCTTTCTGCCTTTTCCCTCTCTGCTTAGTTAGCCTCTGGTAAGAGGTCTGGTTTCTGCAGCTCAGATGTTGACTAATTCCTGCAAAGTCTGAACTCTTGAGGGCTAAACTACTTTCTTTTGCAGCCTCCTTTTCAGCCAAAGCTTGCTTTTTTAAATGAAATATTTAATGAACTCTTTGCGTTTAAGTAACCTCCACTTACTGTGCTGGCCCTGTATTGGATATCCTACTTTTTATGGGATATTTTGCAATGGGATATTGCATCTTCTGGATATTTCTCCCCCTTTTGGATAACTCTTTTTGGATATTCCACTATTACCACCAATTTGTCACAAATTCTTGTAAGTATATCCAAGTCAGTGGGTTCCAAAGAGAACCAACAAAACAAACAATACATACATGCATTCACAGGCTAGTACTCACTACTCAGCACTACTTCATTCTTCCCCACTGCTACTACATCTGTTTCTACTGCTCCTCCATCTTTTATACCTTGTGAATCCTACTATTGGAGAAAAGTATTTCTTTCTAGCTGCTTTATTTCTCCCCCCCCCCCCACACACACATACCAACACTACCACAACCAACTGTCTAACAACACAGTCAAGCTACAAGACAGCTATAACCAAGATCACTGGGCTGGCTGGGGAGAGTGCTTAAAGAGACAGGACAACAGTAGCACAGGTGCTGGCTATGTTCTAAGCAGCCTGTCCTTTCACAATGTGTTTAGATCAGGGGTCTCCAACCTTGGTCCCTTTAATACTTGTGGACTTCAATTCCCAGAGTTCCTCAGCCAGCTTTGCTTTGCTGGCTGAGGGACTCTGGGAGTTGAAGTCCACAAGTATTAAAGGGACCAAGGTTGGAGACCCCTGGTTTAGATGGCAGATCTAATCTGGAGGACTTTTTACACTGAATCTTGTAGCTGAGAGCTCAGAAAATAGTGTAGTGCTCAGTCCTATGAACCGGATTTGGAAGAAGATGCAAGATGTGCACACGTACTCCAAATGCGTATGTGAATATAGGGAGGAACAGGTCAAAGTATATGACCAAGAATTTCATGCCCTTGCATAAATTCACAAAGTATGCCATGCCAGTCAGGGGAGCTGGATAATGTAATCCTGGACCAGATTACAAAAATGTCAGAGAGGAGAGATCCAGAAAAATGGGAGACTTTAACTGCTCAGACATCTCTCAGAAAACCAACTCAATCAAAACTGCAGGGTTGCAAAAATGGTTGAGTAGCCTTGCTGACGATTTCATTTTCTAGAAGTCTGAATGTGAGACAAGGGAATCAGCTGTCCTAGATCTGAACCTAACCAATATGGAAGGGCTGGTTGAAAAAGTAAAAGTACTGGGAACTTTGGGAAGAAGTAGCCACATCCTTCTGGGCTTTAAGATTCTACAGAAAGAGAAATCAAAACATAGTAACGTATGCATAAACTAGATTTCAGGATAGTCCGTTTTAACCAGAGAGTCAAGTTAGTGTGGTGGTTAAAATGATTAAAGACACTGGTCTAGAAACTACCCTAGACCAGGAATTGTATGGGATATGGGATAACTCGCTGTGGCCAGCTTACCACTGCCAGTTTGCTACTGCCAAGTCACGTCTGCTGATTCACTGCTGCCAAACCATTGCAGGACAATTCCATAGGGCCAACTTGCCGTAGGGATAGCTCATTGTGGGAAGCTGGAGGGAGAGCCTGGTGGATGAGAGAGTGGGTAGGCGGAGTCTAAAATAATGGTGACTGTGGGCTTCCCCATTTTCACATTCCCTGGCACTGCTGCCGCCGCCACCACTGGTCATCCCATTTTCATACACCTCCACAGCTGCTGATGCCACGCCAAACTCCAGGCTGAAAATGTCAGTGGAGGTGGGTGGAGTGGGCAGTGGTGGAGGCTGGGGAAGTCCCATTTTCACATACACACGCTGCCACCACACTGAACTCCAGACTGAGTCCAAGCGGCGGTGATGGCGGCGGTGTGAAAATGAAACACCTCTGGCCATTGCCTCCCCGCTGCCACACCTTCCCACCACTCGCCATGCCCATCATCATCACTGCCACTGTCTGTGCCCTCTTCAGCCCAGAACTGGATGCAACTGCAATGTTGGCAAGGGACATGAACATGGGAACCCCTCGGCCGCCACCGTTGCTCTGCACTATGTGCATCCATTCGTCCATCCACCCAGATCTGCTTCCCACCACCCGCAGCTAGTTGTCTCCATGTCGAGTTTGCCGTGGGGAGTTGTCCTGTGGTGATTTGGCGGTGGTAAGCCGGCAAGAGGCAACTTGGTGATGGCGAGCTGGCAGTGGTGAGTGAGGCACGCTGAGCTGGCTACAGTAAGTAGTCCTAGACCCTTCTAGTCCTGCCTCAATACAAAACCAGCTGGGTGACTTTGGGCCAATCCTCTTTCTCAGCCATAGGAAAGAGGCAATGACAAATCACTTCCAAGAAAACTGCAGGGATTTATCCACACAATTGCCAGGAGTCAAGATTGACTCAAAGGCAGATACACACACAAACACGAGCATAGAAATACATGGACAGAAATCCTTAGGGTAAAGAGAATGCGGAAGAGTTGGGAACATCAGAAAAATAAGATAATTGGATATTGGTTGCCCAGTATTCCAATAAAAAAAGTAGTCAATTTAGGAAATCCTTGTGAATGCATAGGAAGTAATCAATTAAGCTAAGAATTAAAAGGGGCATGTATAGGAAATGAATGATGGAAGTACCAGTCACTTATATGCATAGGAGAGAAAAGAGAAGGGCTCCTCTCTATTCTGTGTTGCTCAGACCATATCTAGAATATTGCATTCAGTTCTGCATATTAGGAAGGTTTTGACAGTCTGGAGCCAACCCAAAACCTGACATAAGGCCTGGAAGAAAGCAGTCAAAAGAAACAGGAGGAGATCGGTATGTTTAGCCTGGATAAGAGAACAGCTACAGGGTGACATCATAGTTGTCTTCAAGAATCTAAATGGTTACCAGGCAGGGGACAAAGTAGACTTCTTCAGAATAGTTCCAGAAGACAGAACAAGAGCTTGAATTGCAAGACATAGATTTAGTTTTGACTTTAGGAAACATTTTCCTAAGGATAAGAGTTGTTCAGCAGTGGAAGCGGAGGTGGGTTTCAGCAGGTTCTGACCAGTTCTGAAGAACTGGTAGCAGAAATTTTGAGTAGTTCGGCAAATACCACCTCTGACTGGCCCCGCCCCCATCTATTCTCTGCCTCCCGAGTCCCAGCTGATCGGGAGGAAATGGGGCATTTGCAGTAACCTTTCTCTGCCACGCCCACCAAGCCATGCCACGCCCACCAAGCCACACCCACAGAACCGGTAGTAAAAAAATTTGAAACTGAGTAACCATCACTGAGTAGAAGAGACTGATTGGGGAAGAGGTGGTTTGCGGATATTATCTGTTGAAGTTGCTGTAGTAGAGGTTTTCTGCAATAGGCGTGAGGTTGGACTGAATGTTCTCCAACCTCCCTTCCAATATCATTTAATTGAAATGGGGTTTAATTTGTTATCCCACATGCAATTATATATTTGTGATCCTTTATTGTATCCAGACAACAAAGCTAGATCAGCCTTGGCGGTGCTGAGGGAATGCTTGGCCCAAGATTGCTGAATGAATGGCAATTTCTTCTTGGGTTGATCTAGTCCAAGCCAGACCATTGGGTTGTGATAAAATTCCTCCCTCCGATGACCAGCTCACAAAGCCACTGTCTGAGTGAGGATGCTGATAAATCATTTACTCTTTTATCGTCATCTGGCTTCTAAGCAAATGCACATCCTTGAAACTATCAATGGTTACCTGATGCTGTAACCTATGCAATTTAAAAGGAGACACACTTAAGGAGATACAATGCTTTCCAATAAAGCCCCTTAGATAAGAGAAATGGTTCGAATGCACATAAGTCCACTGAATGGACTCATATTTCTGTATATCTATATATGCTCCCTGACATGGTGTGTGTGTATGCGTGCATGCTCGCTGGGGGTGGAATATTAAAGACAAGAAAGTTAACAGGGTGAGTGAAGGGTGTAAACAATATATTGGGTATCCTTAAAGGAATGCAGTCATAACAAGCCATTGAAATTTCCATAAATAACACATCATCCATTTAACTACTAATTTATTATTCCAATTCTGATTTTCAAATTACCGAAAATGAGCTGCTTTTTATTTATTTATTTATTTATTATTTAAATTTATATACCGCCCTATCTCCCAAAAGGACTCAGGGCGGTTTACAGGCATATAAAACATCAGTATACAAAATTAAAATAATCTTTAAAAAACTTATTCCAGTGCCCTATCATTTAAAATAGAAATATAAATATTAAAATCAATTTAAAACCCCTATAAAATTTAAAATCTAAGCCAGTCCTGCACAGATGAATAAATGTGTCTTGAGCTCGCGACGGAAGGTTCGAAGGTCCGGAAGTTGACGGAGTCCTGGGGGGAGCTCGTTCCAGAGGGCGGGAGCCCCCACAGAGAAGGCCCTTCCCCTGGGCGTCGCCAGACGACACTGCCTAGCTGACGGCACCCTGAGGAGTCCCTCCCTGTGAGAGCGCACGGGTCGGTGAGAGGTATCTGGTCGCAGTAGGCGGTCCCGTAGATAACCCGGCCCTATGCCATGGAGCGCTTTAAAGGTGGTCACCAAAACCTTGAAGCGCACCCGGAAGGCCACAGGTAGCCAGTGCAGCCTGCGCAGGATGGGTGTTATGCGGGAGCCACGAGGGCCTCCATCTATCACCCGCGCAGCCGCATTCTGGACTAACTGTAGCCTCCGGATGCCCTTCAAGGGGAGCCCCATGTAGAGAGCGTTGCAGTAATCCAGGCGAGACGTCACGAGGGCGTGAGTGACCGTGCATAGGGCCTCCCGGTCCAGAAAGGCGAACTGGCGCACCAGGCGAACCTGGTAGAACGCTCTCCTGGAGGCGGCCGTCAAATGATCTTCTAGAGACAGCCGCTCATCCAGGAGGGCGCCTAAGTTGCGCACCCTCTCCATCGGGGCCAGTGACTCGCCACCGATGGTCAGCCGCGGATTTAGCTGACTGTACCGGGATGCCGCATCCACAGCCACTCTGTCTTGGAGGATTGAGCTTGAGCCTGTTTCTCCCCATCCAGACCCGTCGGCCTCCAGACACCGGGACAGCACTTGATAGCTTCGTTGGGGTGGTCCGGTGTGAAAAGTACAGCTGGGTGTCATCCGCATACAGCTGGTACTTCACACGAAACCACTGATGATCTCACCCAGCGGCTTCATGTAGATGTTAAACAGAAGGCGAGAGAATCGACCCCGCGGCACCCACAAGTGAGGCGCCCGGGCCGACCTCTGCCCCCTGTCAACACCGACTGCGACCGGTCGGAGAGATAGGAGGAGAACCACCGATAAACGGTGCCTCCCACTCCCAATCCTCCAACCGCGCAGCAGGATACCATGGTCGATGGTATCGAAAGCCGCTGAGAGGTCTAATAGGACCAGGGCAGAGGAACAACCCCTATCCCTGGCCCTCCAGAGATCATCCACCAACGCGACCAAAGCCGTCTCCGTGCTGTAACCGGGCGGAAACCGGACTGAACGGGTCTAGATAGACAGTTTCATCCAGGTGCAAGGGAAACTGATATGCCACCATATTTCTACAACCTTCGCGCGGCGGGTTGGAGACCGGACGATAATTACCTAAAACAGCCGGGTCCAGGGAAGGCTTCTTGAGGAGGGCCTCACCACCGCCTCTTTCAAGGCGGCCGGAAAGACACCTCCACCAAAGAAGCGCCAGAATCGCCTGAGCCAGCCTCGTGTCACCTCCTGCGTGGCCAGCACCAACCAGGAGGGGCACGGGTCCAGTAAACATGTGGTGGCATTCAGCCTCCCCAACAACCTGTCCATGTCCTCGGGGGCGACAGGGTCAAACTCATCCCATACAATGTCACCAAGACCCCCCTCCGCCGCCTCACCAGATCACCGCAATCTTGGTCCAAACCATCCCGGCTGAACGATTTTATCGTATAGATAACCGTTAAACTCCTCAGCACGTCCCTGCAGCGGGTCATCCCGCCTCCTGGTGTAGGAGGCAGCGGGTCACCGGAAACAGGGCGGCTGGGCGGTTATCTGCCGATGCAATGAGGGAGGAGGCGTAGGTACGCCTCGCTTCCCTCATTGCCACTAGGTAAGCCCTAGTATAGGACTTCACTAGTGTCCGATCAGCTTCTGAACGGCTAGACCTCCAAGAACTCTCTAGGCGCCTTCTCCGCGCTCATCCTCTCAGCTCCTCGGAGAACCAAGGAGCTGGTTGGGACCCGCGCCGGGTCAGAGGTCGCAAAGGCACGACCGGTCTAAGGCCCCGCCGCGCCCGCTCCCAGGCCGCAACAAGTTCCTCAGCCGAGCCGTGAGCCAGACCCTCAGGAAATGGCCCAAGCTCCGTCCGAACCCTCCGGGTCCATCAGGCGCCTGGGACGGAACCAGCGTGTCGGCTCCGTCTCCCTGCGGTGGTGAATGGCGGTCAGAAAGTCCAGGCGAAGAAGAGAGTGATCTGACCATGACAAAGGTTCAATGACTATTTCCTTTAAGTCCAGATCTCTCAACCACTGACCAGAGACAAAAATCAGGTCCAGAGTGCCACCCCAACGTGAGTAGGGCCATCAACTACTTGGGTCAGGTCCAAGGTCATGGAAGCCATGAACTCCCGAGCTACCGTCGATGACGAGCCGGACGATGGCAGTTAAAGTCCCCCACGACTAAAAGTCTGGGGGTCTCAACTGCCACCCCAGCAAGCACCTCCAGGAGCTCGGGCAGGGCAGCTGTCACGTAGCAAGGAGCCAGGTACGCGACCAGCAAGCCCATCTGACATCTATGACCCCATCTCACAAAGAGGGATTCGCACCCGGCAATCTGAGGTACAGTGGTCTCCCTCGGCTCTAGACTCTCTCTAATCACAACCGCCACCCCACCACCCCTACCCTGGCCCCTCGGCTGATGAAATGCTCGGAAACCCGGTGGGCACATCTGAACAAGGGGCACGCCCCCTTCTGGGCCCAACCAGGTCTCCGTAACACACACGTAAGTTCTACTAATCTAAAGCAGCCTTCAAAGCTGGCATCCAAATCAAATATATCAGCCTATTGTGAAGCAATCAGCTGGCTATTATAACAAAAAATTAGGGCAAGAAAAATAAACCTTATGCAGTGAAATCAGCCATATGAAGCAAAGTTCTCTTTGAAAGTCTCCTGTGAAATCACAGCCTGTGCACCAAATTAGGTGGGTTAAAACAGCGGGCAGTCATTAATAACTAGGGCCACCGTTTTGATTATGCCCTCATAATATGTTAGAATCTGCAAGATGTATGGGTTGAAAGAAATTATAGATCCTGGGGAGAAAAGATATCTAAGCGTTGCTACCTAAAGGCTTAATGTAAAGGGACTGCCACATTCTGAATGCAAGTGATTACATGGCAGAATCACTTAAAACCTGCCTGCCTGCTTTAACATAATGATATTTTTGCAGAAACAAAGAGGAAACCTTTCCAGGCTAATTACTTTGCTATATATATATATATTTATATATATATTTCACATTTCCCAACTATATTTTTGGACTCTGAGTTGTCAAGTGGCTGGACAAAGCAGTGTTAAAAATTCAACAACCCTAATTACTAGTCGAGCAGTATAAAAACCTCTGAATAAATGTCAGTCGAGGAGATAAGCTCTTATCTTAATCTAATGGCTCCACAGACTTAATTTGTCAGGCCGGCCTTGGTTGATGAAAAACAGGTTTCTATTCTCCAGCATTCAGCATTTGCAGCAAAATCTTTCCAAATCTTTGAAGTTGGATAGCAATACCAGCAGCAGAACAGTCCTGCAAAAAAATAAAAAAAAATAAAAAAAAATTCCGGTGATGAAGCCAATTTAATTCCTATTGTCCTATTACGCTAATTAATACTGCTCTGCCTACACTGGTGCAAGAGAGACAAAAAATGAAGCCAATTTATTTTTAGATTTGTTACATTCTGGGCTAATTGCTCTCCCCTCCCCTCCCCCGTCTATCCCCCACCACACACAATGTGTTAATCATTGTGGGTCCCTTCTGGCATGAGAGAAACAGGGTTTGAAATGTCGGCCTCTTCAAGGAACCATTCAGAAAGACCAGGACAATCAATTCTTCTATCCCACAAAGTAAGACCTTCTATGTGGAGGATTTGATTTGGCTTGATTTTTTTTCCAAACACAAGAGATACATTGGATCCTGAATGATGACTGTATCCTTGGAAAGCTCTTCCTTAAGAAGACTTTAAATGCAGTTCATACTGAATACACGCCAGTGTCAACAGACTTCATGCCAAACAAGTCGCAAAAGCAAAGATTTTGACCTCGAGTTAATGCTCCCTCCCTCTCTCTTTGACCCACAGTTATACGTGCTTGGTAAATTCTGCGTAATTTTTTAAAAGACTGATGACAGTCACAGCATTCTGGATTTAAGAGATAATGGAGATCTTAAAAACAAAGGCCACTTTAATAATTTTTTTTTTAAAGAAAAAGCATTTCAGCATGAGCAGGGTGAGGGAAATGCCACTCTATCTATGGGACCTGTTTGCATTGTGAAACCATCAATTATAAACTTCTTATGGGGGTTTGTGTGCGTAAGCTATAAAATATTCTGGAATTAGAGAGGCATAAAACCAGTGCAATGGAACACAGAATCACAGACACAACGATGTGATGATCTCAGAATTGCCAAGCCATACCAGTTCCATAAGCTCATCTCACCAAAAGAAAGGATAGATCGCAATGAGAGAGAGAGAGAGAAAGACCCTAGCTAGGTTTCCAATTTCCCTTTATTATAAAATCCCCTCCCGTTATTCATTTTAATTTCTTGATGATAGATTTGTTGCATTTCTATAAACGGTCTTTCCCAGAATCCAAGGCAGCATTTTAAGGAACTGAGTCAGTTTTAGGCCATATCTGCGCTGTTGTGAGTGTGGGCCAGAGATGGGTTTCAGCAGGTTCTGACCAGTTCTGGGGAACCGATAGCGGAAATTTTGAGTAGTTCTGAGAAAGGTAGTAAAAATTCTGACTGGCCCTGCCCCCATCCATTCTCTGCCTCCCAAGTCCCAGCTGATCGGGAGGAAATGGGGATTTTGCAGTATCCCTCCCCTGGAGTGGGGAGGGAATGGAGATTTTACAGTATCCTTTCCCTGCCACGCCCACCAAGCCATGCCACGCCCACAGAACCAGTAGTAAAAAAAATTGAAACCCACCACTGGTGTGGGCCACAGACTGTGTCTCGAGTGCAGGAAGATGAGACGATGTCGTCTTCTCTTTGCTGCACCGCCAATACAGTCAAGTTTTTCCTGCTCTGATTTGAAAGTATGTTTTCTAGTGTATGTGTTGTTGGCCTGTGTGTGGCTGTTTGGTGTGCCTGTTGTGCTTCACCTTTTTAGGCCATCCCTGTACTTTGATCAGCTGCTCTTCAGAGACAGAATAGCCCCCCTTGCCTGAATTTCTTAGTAAGGTCACCACTCGGGCTCTTTAGGAGCTGAACTGAATCTCTTCTAGTCTCAAATGCCTGCATAAAGGATGAGGCCGGCAGCTTCGGGAGAGCAAAAATAATGACTCAAAGAGAAATTTGTATTGGGTTTTTCAATCAATGGAGTTCTGAACATCAAGGGTTAAAACCGCCATGCTGCTGAGAAGGGGCGACAGCAAGAGAGTCCGCACCCTCTGTAAGAGGAAGAGTTTCTCAATTTGATAAATAAATAATAAATAAAGTTTGTAGAGGAAAAGCTGGGAAAATATAAGAGAGGAATTTTTATTTAAAGTTTATTTATTTATTTATTAAACTTTTATACCGCCCTTCTCCCGAAGGACTCAGGGCGGTGTACAGCCAAGATAAAAAGCAATAAGTATACAAAGTTAAAAAATCAATTTAAAATACCTATTCAATAATGGCCGAATTAAAACCGTCAAATTGACCAACCTAAAAGTTGATGCTTGTGTCTCTATGTAGTGTCTGTCTGTCTGTGTGCTTCAGCTTTGTATATAAAAAAATACATATCCAATAAGGTCCATATACATACATACATACAGACATATATACAGACACAGTTATGTGTCTGTATAGATCCTGTAAGATCCTGTATAGCTCCTGTAAGATCAATACACACACACATAGCCAGGAAGACCCATATACACACATACAAACATGCACACAGATAGACACAAATAGACAGATACAACCCCCCCTTACACACACATATGTCCAATAAGATCCATTAACAGGAAGGAAAGTGATTGGCAATAGCTTTTCTGGATCCCACAGATAGGAAGACATAACCACAGGGGAATTGTCCAGTGGTAGCTACTAGTCTGAGCCTGAACCCCTACTAACTGGCTGACCCAGTGTCCCAACTGGGCCAGAATTGTTTCGAGCCAATTGAGCATCCATCCAGCATCAGACCAACCAGAGCCGTGGTAGCGCAGTGGTAAGAATGCAGTATTGCAGGCTAATTCTGCCGACTCAGCCTTTCATCCTTCCGAGGTCGGTAAAATGAGGACCCAGATGGTTAGGAGCAATAGGCTGACTCTGTAACCTGCTTAGAGAGGGCTGTAAAGCACTGTGAAGTGGTATATAAATCTGAATGTTATTGCTATTGGTATCAGCCCAGGAGAGAAGCAATGTAAAGGTGCAGCATAGGAAGACATTGGGATGTTTTCTGTTCTGGAAGCCTGTTTTGGGGGAATTTGCTGACATCTGTAGGATGTCCACATTCTTGATCTTCTTGATAGATAAACTCTATGAAGAAAATAAGTAAACATGTTTCTTTGTCTCTCTGTCAATCTGTATAACATAACTCAGAAATGGAAGACCAGCTACAATTGAATGAGTAGGAGTGAGTGAAATTATCTCTCTGTTGCAACCTGGGTGATAGGCCTAGGCCACCTGGATCCATTTTCGACAGCCCTCCGAGCAATTCAGGATTGCTATGGAATATTAGTGGCAAAAAAAACCCCATACGTTAAGACAATTTCATGTTGGTTTAGTCACACCAACCACACAAAATAGGTGCACTAGAATATGCTTAAGACACCTATTTTCTTAAGAGGGTAAAAAAGGCTAGTGGCAGTAGGGCTCCCAATGTAGGACTTTGCCAGTGATGCCTCTGAACCTGTTCTAGCCTTTATCTGCATCTAAGGACACGGTTAAAGAAGCACTATTCACCTATTGTGGAATAAATATTGGCCAACAATGTCCCAGGGATAAGTTGACACCTTAAACTGCTTTTGTTCTTCAAAACCACTTGCTAGTATTTTCATATTCATTTGCTTCCCTGAAATCAAAATATTGTTTGCTGAAAGCAGGACATAGAAAAACAGGGTGGTGTGATTATGTTTTATTATGATATATATTTATAATACTGTGCTGCTAGTGAAATCAAACAATGACGGAGAAGGAAACATATTTCAGAAAGATATGTTGGCTGGCACAACTAGGAGGTGCAGTGCAGAATATTTGGAGGGCCCGTAGATTGCTCCCTGATTGAAAAATCGGTACTGTCTTAACTAAACGAAGAATCACATCAATCTGTCCTGTATATTTGGAACTACTGTTTATGGTTGTAAATAAGAGGCTTTAAAACCTGCCTATTCACTCCAACAGTATTATCTGCTTTTGAATATTTGAAGCCACAGCAATCTTAAATAAAGTTATCCCCAAGTAAACACTATTTGGATTATGCTACGGATTGCGGTATAAAATGCCACTGTAGCATAAAATGTCACAAAGGAACCAAGATGGTCATCGACAGCAGCTTCTCACCGGCCTCATTTCTGATGCTCCAGATCTTATGGTGTCAATCTGCTATCCAGAAGGGAGTAAAGAACCCACACCCGTCCCAGTAATGATACTGGGACCCATAACACTTATAAACTAAAGGCACAGTGAGAATGTCACAGTGCAAACATTTAAATTTCATTCTTGCCTTGGGACAGAACATTAGTGATTATTGCTTTGTAATCGTATCAGTTTCTTCATCAGCAGCTTGAAAGGACTTCAGGTGGAAGGTAATTCAGAATTCCTGCCCTGGGCATTTTTCAGCTGAAGATATAACTCAACGATAAGTGTTGATTTAAATTAAGGTTCTTAGTTGGGATGGAATTTTCCAGAAGATTGCTTATTCTTCCTATTAATTGTTAGATTCATAAACCCTAAGACATCTGTTGTGCTGTGGAACAGAAAGTGAGCAAATTAAAATGTTCAGCATCAGATCTAAATCCCTTTTCACCTACAAAGTCAACTACTGCTGTAATTTATTTGCAAGATTTCATTCCAATCTGCAGTTTCTTGCAGGACTTTATCAAAAGGAATGACACAATAGCTCTGTTTTGTTCTTACTGGACTGAGCTTCATCTCTCCTTAATGACATACTGGGGCCTATAAAGTGACATTGCTTTGGGGTATTTCTCACTTTTCTCTGAGGTAACTACACATTTTTTAGCATTGTGTCCAAACTGTAACTAATGTTTGCCGAGAAACACGTGGGGGTAGAAGAGCAATGGAAATTGGAGAAGGAGCTTCTGCCACCATCTGTAATTTCTCCATTTTGTGGAGAAAGCACAAACCCTATGGCCAAGAACATGATTTGCCTACGTTAGTATGGACCATCTCTATCCTGCAATGGTTCTAGAAAAACAACACGGAGAGTTAAAAGTTGACTAAGAACAACTACAACAAGCAATCACTTGTTAATATATGTAGGGAACACAGAAGGACAGGGCTGTCAAACTCCCGGCCCATGGGCCGGATCAGTCACGCACTGGCCACGCCCATGTCTGGTTTAGCGAAGGGGAAAAAAGTTCCGCTATGTCATGTGACGCCATCGTGATGACGTGAGTTTGACACCCTTGCAGTAGATGATTAGGAAAGAGCTGTGAAACTTCTGATGTGGCAGTGCAGGAAAGGTTGTGGCCTATATGGTATAATGCCTCTTCTACCCTACATCTATATTAAGATGCCTTCAAGTCAGTGTTGATTGCTTGGACTACAGATTTCATGGAAAAGTTTGTTCAGAGGTGATTGTCTGTGCTTCCATGGCTAAGAGAGAATGACTGGCTCAAACTCACCCAGTTGGCTTCGTGCCTCGGGTCTGCTGATTCCTAATCAGATGTCTTAACCACTACACAAAATGCCGGTATGGTAAGGAGTCACTGACTCAAAGGCATACACACCCAACCACAATTGGTTTTTGATTTTGGATAATGTGAGAAACTGCACTTAACTAATAGGGAACGGAATGCCTCTGGGTTTTCTTTTGTGGTCACACATGAGAGTGAAAATGAAGATCTCATGAACCTGGAGGGAAAACCAAGTTTATTTCTATGGTTTATCATTACTTGATGCTATCCAAACGCCTCCACAGCCTAACTGTTGTCTTGCTACATATTTGCAAGCCTCATACAACTCTAACTGTTCATACGTTCAGTGCATTCACATGCATGCAACTGTAACTTACTATACAAATATATATTGCTTGTGTTAGCTTTAAATGTGCTTTGCCATAAAACTTAATGGTTTTGATGCTGCATACCTAAAAGGAAACGTTTGTCATTTTCAGCTATAAATGTTTGTGCTCAACAGTCTTAATTCACTGTGTCAGATAAGAGGAAATCATGTTAGAATGTATTTATGATTTATCGCTCCTATCTAAGCTCCAGAGATGTTGGGAAAGTAGTTCTTCTTTTTAATCTAACAGGAATAGTCAGGTAAAACCCACACTAATCTAGCTCTTTGCTAGTGAGAAATAAAAAAAAAACATTATGTAGGCGAGATTCTTGGGCCTCTAACATTACAACAAGGTGCTTTTGACTGATTCATCTCTGCACGGATATTTGGAGGCTCTGTTTCCCATATTGAACATCTATTGCATGCTGGTGGATATTGTAGTTGTAGAATAGAATAGAATAGAATAGAATAGAATAGAATAGAATAGAATAGAATAGAATAGAATAGAATTTTTTATTGGTCAAGTGTGATTGGACACACAAGGAATTTGTCTTGGTGCATATGCTCTCAGTGTACATAAAAGAAAAGATACGTTCATCAAGGTACAACACTTACAACACTTAATGATAGTCGTAGGGTACAAATTTGACACTTAATGATACAACACGTAATGATAGTCATAGGCTACAAATAAGCAATCAGGAAACAATATCAATATAAATGATAAGGATACAAGCAACAAAGTTATAGTCATACAGTCATAAGTGGAAGGAGATGAGTGATGGGAACGATGAGAAGATTAATAGTAGTGCAGATTTAGTAAATAGTTTGACAATGTTGAGGGAATTATTTGTTTAGCAGAATGATGGCGTTTGGGAAAAAACTGTTCTTGTGTCTAGTTGTTCTGGTGTGCAGTGCTCTATAGCGTTGTTTTGAGGGTAGGAGTTGAAACAGTTTATGTCCAGGATGTGAGAGGTCTGTAAATATTTTCACAGCCCTCTTTTTGACTTGTGCAGTATACAGATCCTCAATGGAAGGCAGGTTAGTAGCCATTGTTTTTTCTGCAGTTCTAATTATCCTCTGAAGTCTGTGTCTGTCTTGTTGGGTTGCAGAGCCAAACCAGACAGTTATAGAGGTGCAGATGACATACTCAATAATTCTTCTGTAGAACTGGATCAGCAACTCCTTGGGCAGTTTGAGCTTTTGTATAAAGTAGTATAAAGCAGAATTTTGTATAAAGCAGAAGACGTGTAAGAATTAAAGGTATGCCCAAGATCATTAGGGGAGGGCCAAAGAGTCTAGGCAGTGGACATTCCATGCATTTTTAAAATAAAAGAATGATTCTAAATCTGATCTATGCTGTTTGTGATAGTATAAATTTTAGCTGACATGCTATCTGGGAACCACAATTCATCTAAAGCTAAGCATTTTAGAACCGTGCTTATCATATATCTAGATGTGACCAAGATTGTTCTGCTTTTCCCTTCCAACTTGGATATCTCCTCCAGCTGACAAAAATTACCAGAATGTAGGCTGAAGACACCCCACAAAGAGATGTATGAGTTTTAGCATCGAAAACAAGCCAAGGGTATAAGGTTTTAAATGACTCAACTTGCATGCACCATTTGGCGGGGGAGTATGGGTCTCTTGTGTACATTTTGCTTGCTTGGACAAAGGGGACTTTTGCAGTACGTGGATTCATGCCCTCTTTGCACATAGCTGCTGATCATAAACTTTATCCAGGTGTTACTGCTTGAAAATATGGTGAACCAGCCCATTGACAGCATAAACCTCTCTAAGAATAAGATTTGTTATGTTCAATGGAACTTGTACCCTTATGAATAGGTATTCAGTTTCAGCTTTAAAAGACGTGCCGATTTCAAATGAAGCATTAGAATCAATTTGTTTGGATCAGTGGTGGGTTTCAAATTTTTTTTACTACCGGTTCTGTGGGTGTGGATTGGTGGGCATGGCTTGGTGGGTGTGGCAGGGGAAAGATACTGTAAAATCTCCATTCCCTCCCCAATCCAGGGAAGGTTACTACAAAATCCCCATTTTCTCCCGATCAGCTGGGACTTGGGAGGCAGAGAATAGATGGGGGCAGGGCCAGTCAGTTTTACTACTGGTTCTCCAAACTACTCAAAATTTCCGCTACTGGTTCTCCAGAACTGGTCAGAACCTGCTGAAACCTGCCTCTGGTTTGGATGTTCAGAAGTAATTTTAATTCCAGTTTATATGAAATTATTATTCTTATTTACATATCAGTGTAGAAAACAAAGAGTCAAGTTTCCTTCAGACTGAGCCCAAATAGCATTCTTGGCAACATAATGGCCATTGCCTTACTTTTCTGGACTGCTTCCTAGTCTAGCTACAACTCTGCTAGTAATCTTCCTACCAAGCATTAACTTGGTTCAATCTTGCCTTTGCTTTTCAAGATCAGTTAGATACGATTTGAATTTCCTTTATATAAACATCTGTGAGGTCCAGAATGGTCCTGATCCCCTATAAAATCAGCAGTACTTTATTCCAATAACTCCTGAGTCTATGACCCAATGCCCAACATTTTTTTTGTGGTTTTCCATCAGCCTCCATCAATACAAGACAGGCTCTGATGGGAGTTGAGCAGGAATTTTTTTGGATTTTAAGAAGTCAAAAATTCCCACCTGAAGCTTAGCCTAAAGTTTAAATCACAGAGGCTCAAACGCATCCAGAATCTGACTCACTATTATTCCTTTATTGACGTGTAGAAACCTCCAATCAGGTAAGATAATGTGGGAAGAAATATCCATCTGGTTCAGTTCCAAGCTGGGAGAAAGGCACTGGAAACATGGAGGCTGATTGGAAAGATGGTTTAATGATGAAGCAGAACCACATGGGTTCTGGGTAGCTGACCACAGGGAGTTGAGAATGAGGGGCTTTTATACCTTCTCTTGGGCTTTGCACTTGAACTTCCTGTTCCTGTGCAAGAACTTGTATTCTATTGGCTGTTGTAGGGATCATAGCTGGATCTGTAGGTTGTCTGAGTAAATCTGATTGAAGCCTGGAGGGTGATGCAATGTCCCCAGGAGATTATGCAATGTGGTAAACTCTGCTGCTAGATGGTAGTGTGTTAGTTAATCCTACTATATCCTGAGAGGACATGTTTTAATTCCATCATCCTGGAGTTGGAAGTCTTTTGTTTTGTAGATAGGCTGGCCCAATTTTTCTCAATGGGCACAAACATATCTGCTGGGGGCTATTAAGAAAGACTTGGGGCTGCTTTCTGTTTCCAAGAGCATGTTTCTCCTTTAGGGAAATATAATATTCTGCCTTTTCATATTTCCTAAAATATTCCATTGTTCTTGAGGAGGTGGCTTCCCACAATAGGATGTTCCTTTTGCATTCTTATCAGTTTGGCATGAGGTGTGTTTAAAGAAAGGGCTCCTTGGAGATGCTTAACAGACCTATTTCACCCTTTAAAATTCTTAAAAGCTTGGCCCATCTGCTTTGGAACTGGGACCCTCGGCTTGCTGTGGCGGATTTGAAATAGTCCCCCAGTAGAAATTATGTAATTCTGAAAAGTGCGTTAATATAGTCTTGAGTTCAAGGAATTGGAGGGTGAAATCAAACAGTTTCAACAGAAAACCATGCAGAAAAAGGATCTTTTCCCATTGTGTTGACCTGCAGCAGACAGGGTATAGGTTCTGCCGGAATACCGCAACATTTACATAGAAATGCTTTGCTTTTTGCCCTTCTGGACAGACAGTTGCCAAATAAAACATCTCCAGTTGCTTTGTTTATTTTCCACCTTTTTCTTTTCTGGGAAAAAAAAAAGAATGAGACAGCAATAAGAAATCACAGGAGAGCTACAAATGTAAGACTTGGACATCAGCATTTCCTCTAAAAAAAAAAATTGTGAATGAAGCAGAACAATTGCCCAAAATAAAATCCTTGTTTGGAAGCTCCCTAAACAGTCTGATTGCTGATGGGGAGGAAAGTCAGCGGGAACTAAATCCACCTTTTTTGCACACAGAAATGGAGATTCTCTATCGAAGGTTTTCAGCTATCTTAAGGAAAATGGTATTTTTAATGAAAGCAAAACAAAACAAAAAGATTTGGCACACAAATATATTGGAGAGTCTAGACCGTTCCAAGTATTTTTTTTCTAAAATAAAAACGCCTTCCAGTTAAGGAGAGGAGAGAGAGAAAAAAAACACTATATATGCTTGGAAAAATAGCATAAAACTGAATTGGATGCTACGTGTGTCTAGCATTAGCGGTAAACGTTTTTCTTTATTTAACTGTTCTCTGGAGAAAGGTGGAATGGGTTTACATAGTGCCAAACGTGTGAATATAAGGTAGATTGCACTTCCTGCTGGAAAGCTGGACCAGAGGCCCTAAACTTTGGGGGCCAGCGAACACATATGGAGTTTTCAGAGTATTTTTATGGGCACTCTTGCAAAATGGTTCCACGGTGGCTGTGGCAAATCACAAAACACCAATTTAACAGAAGGCAAGCCGAACACTGGACTGCAGCCACCGACCATGTTATTTTCTAAGAATGCATTTGGGGCTTCTGTGTGGTCCAGAAGCATTGTGAGAAACAGGTATGGCTGGGGCCTTGTACTCCTTTTTTAAAAAAAAAATTAAAATAACCTTTTACAATTAGGTGACCAATCTTGTCTAACAGGCACATTATCATCCCCAAGGGCTATGTTAGGCCAATGTTTCTCAATCTTGGCAACTTGAACTTATGTGGACTTCAACTCCCAGAATCCTCCAGCAAGCTATGCTAGGTGGGGAGTTCTGGGTATTGAAGTCCACCTGTCTTCAAATTGTTGAGGTTGGGTTAGGGAGTTGGCGTTAGGCTCTGGCCCAATGCAGCAAAATAATTTTCAACCAGTTGACCTAGGCTGATTCAAAACAACCTAAGCAGTGGTGGGTTTCAATTTTTTTTACTACCAGTTCTGTGGGTGTGGCTTGGTGGGCGTGGCAGGGGAAGAATACTGTAAAATCTCCATTCCCTCCTCAATCCAGGGAGAAGTTACTGCAAAATCCCCATTTCTTCCCAGTCAGTTGGAACTTGGGAGGCAGAGAATAGATGGGGGGGGGCAGTAAGAATTTTTACTACCGGTTCTCCGAACTACTCAAAATTTTCACTACCGGTTCTCCAGAACTAGTCAGAAACTGCTGAAATCCACCTCTGAATCTAAGCAATTGTTATCTAGCAATTATTCCCTCAAGTCTTCTGGCTCCAAATGCACTCTTAGAAAATAACATGGTTATCACTTGGATGGGAGACTACCTGCAAATGCCACAGGTAAAGTGGGGAGTTGAAGTAAGATCCTGCAGAAGGCAGCGGCCGGGGGGGGGCACACCTTGTAGCCAAGAAGATGACATGTATGAATTCCTGTGACTTCCAGGGGTCAAGCCAGAAATGCTAAAAGTAGGCTCCCACAAGCACCTATCAGGGAATAAGTGTAGTACTTCTAATTAAATGTATGTAGATTTCCCATGCAAAAAATTGCTGGATTTGTGTTTTTCCTTCGTAGTTCAAAGTTGCCCATAATTCCATCGGGATTTTTAAGGGGGAGCGGGAAAGCAAGCTGGTATGGAATTGCTTTTCAAGATGGCAACAAAATGCTTGAAGAAGGAAGAATGGTGGGTCACGTGTTTGCTGACTCCGGGAATTCCAGTCAAATGGCTGGGCGAGGGATTCCTGGTTTTGCTTGAACTGGCTCTGTGTGTTTTCTTGCTGGGATCAAAGACAACAGCAAGAGCTTGTGGTCTTTTCCATGTTTGAAACCCCCCCCCTCTCCCTTTCCCTCTTTATTGCATTTAGAAGAGTGAGGAGCTTTGTTTGCTGGCTGTTTAAACCCTACTTCAAAAGAAAACTTGAATCAGTACATGCCTGTGCTATATACAAATTAAAATAATTGATTTTTGGCAGACTTTGGGAAAGATATATAAATGTAAAGGATCACATTTCCAATCCAGGGCTCCGGACGGCATGTTGATTTGGAACTACGGCTCCCTCGTAGAGCTGGAAGTTGGCCACGGAAGAGAAGGGAGCTGCTCGCTTTGATTTAAACTAACCTCTTGTCATGGCAGCTCTTTCTACAACTCTTTATAGCTCAGACCTGTTGGGTTTTGGCACTAGTCCATAGCTGCATCCTTTCTTTGTCTGCTGGCTTTGCGGCCTTTGCACAGAACCATTGAATGGTGAAGATATATAGAACAGTACTTCTCTTTTCTAATTCCCTCCTTCTCCTTCTCCTTCTCCTTCTCCTTCTCCTTCTCCTTCTCCTTCTCTCCTTTTCTTTCTCCTCCCATCAGTGGGAGCACCACACCCAATGAAGCACAACAGCTTCTGGCTTATACCCATCCTGTGACGGATGGCACTAGGTCCCACACTCTCTGCACTGCCCTAAAAATAGCTCTCAATTAACATTGCATTTCAAGAATTGGAAATTTTCCCAGAAGTCCATTCTTTCCCTCTCTTCTCCCCTCCCTCCCCTTTTCTGTTTCATTACATTTTGCAGTAATAATACATAAGCCTGTAGAAAACATGACGGGTAATGAAAAATGTAATTAATATAAGCAGTGTAAAGCATGTTTTTTTCCTCTGTTGTCCTTGCAGAAAATTGCTGCTTTAAACTGAGCAGGATGTGAAAATGCATAAAGCAAACATTGATATGCTCCGCTTTGTAAATATCTTATGCAAAACCGTGAAGGCAACTGCTGTTTATTATTTTACTCTGTCACAAATTCTTTTTAGAAAGTTTTTAGGTTGTTTTTCTTGCCTCTTTTTTGTTTTTGTTTTGCCATTCTCAGATTAAAAGATGATACTATCCTAAAATTATCCCTTTTTGGTACTTTAGCTTTAACACTTACAGATTCAAGGTAAAAATTGCATTTCCCCCCCTCTGTTTGGCTCCTCCCCCATTTCCAGAAAAGATAATCAGTTACCCATAAACCTTTGCAAAATTTGCTTATGCTTCCTATTTTATTTTTTTTTACATTTTAGTTTTATTACACTTAGACATGATCCAGAAAGCTACAAAACTACATTGGGAATACATTTCCCCCCAAAATGGCCCTGCTATATTCTTAAAGCAACCTGTCAAAGTGCTTTTAATCCTGAAAGAAATTCTGAAAACTGATTTATGATGTTTAAATTGATTTATATTTATATTAAATATCACAATATTTAAATATCATTTATTTATTTATTTATTTATTTATTTATTTTTCAAATTTATATACCGCCCTATCTCCCTAAGGACTCAGGGCGGTTCACAGGCAGTTAAAATACATATAAATACAAATTAAAAAACAACAATTAAAAAACTTATTCTATTGCCGAATTTAAAAAACAATATAAATAATAAAAAAACCCTTAAAACCAATAACTTTAAAATCTAATCCAGTCCCGCGCAGATGAATAAGTGCGTTTTAAGCTCGCGACGAATGGTTCGGAGGTCCGGAAGTTGACGAAGTCCTGGGGGGAGTTCGTTCCAGAGGGTGGGAGCCCCCACAGAGAAGGCCCTTCCCCTGGGTGTCGCCAGACGGCACTGCCTAGCTGACGGCACCCTGAGGGTTATCATAATATCATAATATCATAATATAAATATATTTATATTAAATATCATATTAAATATCAGTTTTATGATATTTATATTAAATATCATAAAACTGATTTATGATATTTATGTTGGGGTACAAAGACCAACATTAGCAACTCTAGCTTGGCTTGAATCTAGTGCAAATTCTTTGTGTGAGCCCAGCTATCTCTTTGAATTGGATTACAGTCATAAACCGTTTCCTCATGAGAGACTTATGAGGAATAGCTCGATAGCCATCATTGCAGTGATGTAGTGTTAGTGATGTAACAGTAACTTTTACTTTTCCTTAATAGAGGTTGACTGGCTCTAGACAAGTGATGGTTAACCTTTTTAGTGCCGAGTGCCCAAGCGCATGCCCCAAACCCCAAAATACAATGCGAGCACCCACCCCCCCGCGCATCCATTCCTACACCCTGCCCCCATGCATGCCCCTGCCCTCCATGCAAGCACCCCACCTCCGGTGCCCCATTTTGGCTTCCAGGTTGGTGCAGGAGGCTTTCCAGATCCAAAATGGGGCATGGGGATCCATGCAAGGCCCCCCTGCAACCCATGCCCCCTCACGTGGGCAATATAGGGCATCAGGGCCCACGTGAGGCACCCCCCGCGCCCCATTTTGGGCCTGGAAATCCTCCTGCAACAACCTGCACCCCTCATGCATGCATCCCCCCCCTGCATGTGCGGCAGAGACCCAAAGACCAGCTGGCTGGAGGGACGTGCACATGCATGCATGGTGGAGTTGGGCTGGAGCAATGGCTGTCATGCCCACAAAGAGGTTCGCCATCACGGCTCTAGATGTTAAAAGTCATTATATGGAAATGACTACAGAGTACATTTCAGTTATGGGTAAGTTCTGCCCTCCCACTGAATCTCAAGTCTGGATAGAGCTTAGCATCACTTCATCATTCGTAGGGGATTCTGTAACTCCCATAATCCATATGGAACCACAACAGACTGTCTGAGATCTCGCAAGCTTTGTATGTATGCATTGTAGAGCAGGGGTCTCCAACCTTGGCAACTTTAAGACTTGTGGACTTCAACTCCCAGAATTCCTCAGCCAGCTTTGCTGGCTGAGGAACTCTGGGAGTTGAAGTCCACAAGTCCACAAGTCCACAAGTCCACAAGTCCACAAGTCTTAAAGTTGCTAAGTTTGGAGACCCCTGTTGTAGAGGATTCCATAATATTACAAATATTCTTGGAACCGTTCTAAAATGATTGAAAAAAAGTGACTTGATTTGACTTGGAGTTGTGGTTCACTGCATAAATTGCTCGTCCGCATTGCCCAGTATTGAAAATATAGATTTTTGGGGTTTTTGGTACTCTCTAAACATATTGGACTGCTGCTCCTTTTCTCCTTATCTATCATGATCTGCTGGCTGAGGACAATGGGGATCATAGTCCAGCACCTCTGGAGATATCATCAGGGATAAAAGTCTACTGAACCCAACCTCAGTTGGGACTGAGTATGACATTTCTAGATGCTTAGCAGGTTCTCAATCACTCACTTCCTACTCACTTATGAGTTGAGATGAGAGCACTTGGTAAAACATGCTAAAATAGTCTGCTAGATAATGCGATCTCTACCAGCAGATCACTGATGGAATTCAATTTTTTTTACTACCGGTTCTGTGGGCGTGGCTTAGTGGGCGTGGTGTGGTGTGGCTTGGTGGGTGTAGCAGGAGAAGGATACTGCAAAATCGCCATTCCCATCCTACTCTGGGGCCAGCCAGAGGTGGTATTTGCCAGTTCTCTGAACTACTCAAAATTTCTGCTATTGGTTCTCCAGAACCTGTCAGAACCTGCTGAATTTCACCCCTGCAGCAGATTCTACTAAAGTGAGCAGAGCACTGCTTTGCAGAATAGGCTTGCTAGTCTACCTTTGAAAACCAAGGTGAGAGGGATAAAGTTATCTATTTTATTTTTTCTTTATTTTATTTATTTAATTTTGTCGCAACAATATATGTAGGAATCATACAAAAGATTATATAGTATATAAACATATATGAGTAAATATAAGGAGGTATAAGCATATATATAGAAAGAAGAAAAGAAAAACAATAGGACAGGAACGGTAGGCATGTTTGTGCGCTTATGCATCTAACTTGAAACGTACCTGCAGGAGGCCATTGTGGATTCTGATAAGTCTTTCCAGCTAGATCAGTCCAAAGGAAGTTAAAGCAATATGGTCCATGCCAGGACTTTTGAGTCATTTCTCATGGGCCATGCCTGATTCCTTAGGAATTCAGTCTGAAAATCTCTCCCATCATAACAATCCAGTATTTCAAACTCATTTTCTACAGGCAGCCAAAAATTGCGATTAGTTTATTTTGTTCTTTTCTCTTTCCCATTCTCTGTAGCTGACACTTAATATTAGTTACTGTTTATTATTACCTTGTTCCCAGAGCTAAAGGTTTTCACTTCAGACCTTAGTTGTGCATGACCCACACACAGAATGCCTTTTGCTTTAGGTTCTCCGATCTAAGGAGACCCCTTTAAAAAGTCAGGCCTGTCTCTTGTTCCATTTTGCACAGCCATTTGGAGTCCCAGATGCAGGAAACGAAATAATCCACGCTCATGCAGGCCTGAAAGTGCCCATCTGGCACACAGGAACATCACCCTGCAGAATCACATAAGCGTGAGTTCACTTTTGTTATGGCATTTCATAAACAGAGAAGCAGAGAGCAAACAGGGAAGGCCTCTGAGACAATAAAAATCATATTTATCACAGATTGGCCTTAAAATGCATGTGTGCTTGTAAAGCAGGTTTGTAAGCACAAAAGGAAATATCTCTGGTGAAATTGTCATCTAATTTTTCTCATTGTTTCTTCTTCAAGAAGACTGAATGTGGGTGGAAACATAGATGATGCCATCATAGCTCATAGTAATTAGAGGCATGCAATTTTCACCCTAAAAGGAATACTTTGTAAAACCTCAAAATATAAGGTGTATTTTCTAAAGCACAATAGACTAACTCTGGATTTAGAGCTACCTTAACTGGGCTACTGTGCTAGTCAACATCAAGGAGACAGACAACAATTCCTAATATAACAGAATAACAGAGTTGCGAAGGACCTTGGAGGTCTTCAAATCCAACCTCCTGTTTAAGCATTAGACCCTGTACCAGGGATGTCAAACTCAATTTCATTGAAAGCCACATCAGGGCTGTGGCTGATCTCGTGGGACTGGGCAGCTGTGGCTGATGGGATGGGTGTGGCTGACTAATGGGTGTGGCCAGCTTGACGCCACTCTCCAAACTGCTGGCATGTTTCCTGTTCGCTTTGGGTAGATCAGGCCAAAGCCAATGCAATGCCTCTTTGCATTGAGTAGACTGGGCTGAAGCCACGCTGGCCAGCCCCTTACATTTTCCAGGATGGCCCCACGGGCTGGATGTGGCCTGCGGGCCTTGTGTTTGACACCCCTGCCCTATACCATTTCAGACAAATGGCTATTCAGTTTCTTCTTAAAAGCCTCCAGTGTGGAGAACATTTCCTAATTTGATAGCCCAAGTTATAGTCTCGCTAAGCCTGACATTGTAAAAGTATCTTGAAAGGGTAAGTAGGGGTTACTCAAATGAAAGTGAATATTATTGTGCATCGACATCTTGGCAGTTTGAGGGAAAAAAAGTTAAGATGGCAACCACAATGATGCAGTCAAAGTCACATCCCTTGTTTATGTGCATGGTGATGCATGTAAGGAAGGTTGCGTGGTTGTCACTTCATTTCTGTGGCTCTGGTGTGGACATCCGATTGTGCATGAGCTCAGAAGAATATGGAACCAGGCTCTAACTCAATGTAGAACAGATCTCAGCTACAGAGTTCTTCAAATCTTCAGAGGGTTGTAAACATCCCAGATAGGAATACCAGAGGGCTAATTTCAGAGTCAAACTAAAGTAGTTTCTTACATTCCTGTCATTATACTGTAGGTAGTCCTCAATTGATGATTGCAACTGGGACTGGAAATCCCATCAAAAGTCACACCAGTCGTAAGTCAAGGTGCCCACATGATTGGAAGTAATTTCATGGCATTTTTTTTACAGCAATCATGAGGTGAATATGGCAGTCATAAGTGTGAATCCATTCATTTGAATGGGCATTTTTTTGTAGGAAACTAGCAAAAACCGTCATGAATTGCAGTCATGTGACTGGAATTTTGCAACCCGTTGTAAAGGCGACTGATTACCAAGCACCTCACATGCAGTTATGTGACCTTGGAGGGGTGTTCTATGGAGGGGTCTTCTAATGAGGCCATGATGCCCTCATTCCATAGCCATCATAAATGCAAATTATCCTTAAGCGAACTAGTCATAAATGAAGAGCTACTTGAACTACAGTACCTGTACCTGAGGTGTTTCAAGTTAGAGATTTTGGCACCAAAACCATTTGGGTGCTGGATCCCGACATCTGCTTTCTCAGGGAAACCTTTCTCACCGTTCACCAAAACTATTTTTTAATATATGATTTTTACTAGAATTTTTTTTTAACAGAAATAAAAAGTAAACAAAGGTAAGAAAAAGTGAAAAAAGAAAAATTGTGAAAAGCTATACACTTAGAAAAAGATAATTAAAGAAATTTCTGGTCTTCATTTAGTAATTACAAACTAACTTAGTATCCTCCCTCTCTAAAATTACATTAAATTGTTCCCTTCTGTCCCATATTCAACCTTTCTTAATCAACAAATCCATAAATCACCATTTCATTTTTTCCCAATTTTTCACCCTTGAGCAAATCCTGACTATTCAAATGCTTACCTTTTCCAAAATACAGGCAAATACAACCTTGTGACAGATAAAGGGGATAATAAAACAAAATCGGTCTTGTCTCTCCCCCCCACTTTCCTTCTCATGCACACGCGCACACACACACACACACACACACACCAAGTCATGACATTTAGCAATAAGGTTATCATTGCAAAACAAGGAACAAAGCTGATGTTTAAATTAATTCTGTTGGAGCAAGAAATGCAATTTGGAGAAACACCTTTGTTTAATCCAGAACTTCAAAACAATTTCCTCAATGACATAAGCACTCATTGGGCTATTCTGCTCTATTGGAATGAGATTCTTGATAGGCAGGTAAATATCTATGGGAATTCTCAGTCATCCAGGTCATGGTTGTCCCAAAGGTGCTTTTTTCAAGAGGTTTTTCTTTGAAGAGGTTTTGCTTCCCATCCAAGAAGCTTCTTCAGCCCCGATGATAGGCAGGTAGCAACCTAAAACCGGTAGCAGCCTAAAACTGTGGCATCTTCATGGTGAAATATAGGCTTCTATGTGGTTCATTTTTTAAATAAATAATACTTTCAAAGATGCTGTTAATTTTGATTGGTCCTTAAAAAAATCAGTAAATAAAGCAGGAAGGAGATGGGATGAGACAAATGTGAGTAACAGTAAGAGAGTTCCATTCCATTCGCCTTTTATAAACAATGCTATTGCCGAAACATTGTGTGTGGATGACACACTACATGATAAGCAAAGAGAACATGGGGTGAGATACCAACTGTACGCTGATGACACGCAGCTGTACTTTTCCACTCCAGGCCACCCCAGCGAAGCTATCGAAGTACTGTCCTGGTGTTTGGAAGCCGTACGGGTCTGGATGGGGAGGAACAGGCTCAAGCTTAATCCCTCCAAGACTGAGTGGCTGTGGATGCCGGCACCCTGGTACAGTCAGCTGCAGATGCGGCTGTCTGTTGGGGGCGAGTCGTTGTCCCCGATGGAGAGGGTGCACAACTTGGGCGTGCTCCTGGATGGGCGGTTGTCCTTTGAAGAGCATTTGACGACTGTTTCCAGGAGAGCTTTCTATCAGGTTCGCCTGATCCGCCAGTTGCGTCCCTTCCTGGACCGGGATGCCCTATGCACGGTCACTCATGCTCTCGTTACCTCTCGCTTGGACTACTGCAATGCTCTCTACATGGGGCTCCCCTTGAAGAGCACTCGGAGACTCCAGCTAGTCCAGAATGCGGCTGCGTGGGTTATTGAGGGAGAGGTTCGGAGTTCCCATGTAACATCTATCCTGTGCAGACTGCACTGGCTACCTGTTGTCTTCCGGGTGTGCTTCAAGGTATTGGTTACCACCTTCAAAGCGCTCCATGGCTTAGGACCGGGATACTTATGGGACCGTCTACTGCCATCTTCTATCTCCCAGCGACCGGTGCGTTCCCACAGAGAGGGACTCCTTAGGGTGCCGTCAGCCAAACAGTGTCGACTGGCGGCCCCCAGGGGGAGGGCCTTCTCTGTGGGGGCTCCTACCCTGTGGAACGAGCTTCCCCCTGGACTTCGACAATTGTCTGACCTTAGGACCTTTCGCCGCGAACTTAAAACCTATTTATTTCGTATTGCTGGACTGGCTTGATTTTTTAAAAAAAATTTTTTTTAATTTGATTTAATGGGTTTTAAATTTCTGTAATTTTATAGGGTGTAATTGTATTTTAAATTTTTGGCCAATTGAATAAGTTTTTAAGGGTTGTTCTTAATATTGTATGTGTTGGTATTTGTATTTTATTTGATTGTTCACCGCCCTGAGTCCTTCGGGAGGAGGGCGGTATACAAATTAAAATATTATTATTATTATTATTATTATTATTATTATTATTATTATTATTATTATTATTATTATTATTATTATTATTAACACGAGCCATGATCTTGCAAGCCTTGTGTCTAATCTGCTTTTAAGACCTTCTTGAAGACCTCCGGTGAAAGGAACATGCCACTTAACAAGACAGCTAATTCCAATAATTAATTACTCGTACCCAGTGGTGAAATCCATTTTTTTTTACTACCCGTTCTTGGTGGGTGTAATGTGGCTTGGTGGGCGTGGCTTGGTGGGTGTGGCAGGGGAAGGATATTGCAAAATCCCCATTCCCTCCCTACTCTGGGGCCAGCCAGAGGTGGCATTTGCCGGTTCTCCGAACTGCTCAAAATTTCTGCTACCAGTTCTCCAGAACCTGGATTTCACTCCTGCTCATACCGTATTCTTAGTAGTTCCTGTTGCTATTGGTTGTGATCCTGCAGAAGTCTCCTCCTTCCTTGATACGACAAACATTTAAAAATCTGCTAGCATATTCCTCCTTTCTGCAGATCTAATTAAATCTAATCTAGTTTCTTTAACTACTTCTGATAAGACTAGGTTTCCAGTTCCTTCACCATAATGGGAACCATCCTCTGAACTTGCTTTAGGTTGTCAAAGCCCATTTTTAGCCTGTATACGAGCTGCTAGGAATGTGTATGCTTTGCAGATTATTTGGAAGTACTACTCAGGGCCTTAGGTAAGCTTCTCTACTATATGTTGGACATCCCCCCCTCACTTTCCCCCCAGTTTCTGTGCCAGGGGTGTCAAACTGGTGGTCCGCAGGCCAGATGCATCATGCGCAGGCCACGTCCACCCCAGCTCGATGAAGAGAAAAAACGTCATGAAACGTCACGTGACGGCAACGTAATGCCGCAAATTTGAGACCCATCTTCTATGCACTTCCAAAAAAACACATTTTTTAACAGAGAAACTTTAATGAATCATCTCCTAAGAGCATTTTTCTTTCTACTTGTAAAGGGTCCTAAAGAATTATGTGAATACTTTCATTGAACATCAAAGTAGTCCTGCGGTTGTGAAGAGCCTAAGGACTTCTTCTAAGTCCTAATAGTTCTATGTTTATGGGGAGAACTTTGGGTAACACAGTTTCCCCAACAGGCTATCCTAATAGTTCTTTAATCAGAAGTGAATCCTACTGAATTCAGGGGCATTTACTTCTAACTAGACCTGTAGAGGATTGTACATGACAGGAAATGCTGATAGAAAAGTAGGCCACAGTTAGGGCCCATATCTAGGTTGCAAAAAATCTAGACGGGGGTGTCAAACCCGTGGCCCTTGCCCCGGATGCCTCATGTGCTGTCCACACCCATCCCCATTTTTTTGTGATACATCACGTGACGACAATGTGACACTGCGAGTTTGACACCCCTGATCTAGACAATCATCAAATGGTAGCAAAGAGTTAAGCATTTTCTACATCCCTTGTTGCCATCTAATGGTTATCTGAATTTTTGTAGCCCGTGTGGAATAAGGCTTTAAGGGCATTTTCTAATCAGAGAAAGCAGTACTGGAGAAGTTTCCAATCAAGATGGAAGGCCTGGTTGTCAAGAATTATTGGACTCTTATCCCAGGTATCTAGCAGTGACCCAAAATGCTTTTTTGAAGGCAGGACAGACCACTTACCAGTCTGGCAGCGTCCTCCATGTTTCTCTGATGTGCTTTCTGAACTGACCAGATTTTTAGATGCCACTTCAGCAGAGTAATGCTTCAAGGATTTGATAACAGATGGCGACAACTATGAAGCCAGTACAAGCTGCTCTGTACAACTCAAGAGAGTGCCTTCTTGCATGGGTCATTTCCTTTAAATCAACCTTCCCCAACCTGGTGCCCTTCAGGTGTGTTGGACTTCTACTATTACAATGCTCCCCACTCCCTAATTGTTTATCACAGTGACTGGAGCTTATTTGAGTTGAATCCCCAAATACCCAGTAAATGTCAAGAAAATTGCTCTAGTGTTATCATTAGGCAATCAAAGCCCAAAAGAATTGATTCTACTGTGCCACCAGATTCTTATGTTTACTATAAATTGACGTTGAATCTGGGATAAATACATTTGGCATCGTTTAGAACCTGACAACCTGCTGGGTTCTAAAGGACGTATGCTAATTTTTGGCAATAGTTTAGAATAAGTATCTATGTTATGTTCTGATTCGTAAGTCAGACTCTGCTGGCACTTAGGAAAGATTCACACATTACTCCAGAAAAAGGTAGGGACATGACAAGATTCTTTTAGCTTGTCAGTTTCACATGGAAAATGTTTCTAAGTACACTTGGTGACAGCTGGTGTTTTCTATGTCAGGGACAGGCCTTGAAAATGGAAGGGTAACCTGACAGAGTAACTACCAGCTGTCCTCGGCTGAGGGCACATTTGTAAGCATGCACGGCAGGATGCTGATAGCAGAAAGCCACCTGAGAAAAAGTCATGTGTGAAAGTAGCCCACAGTTTTACCAATAGTGAACTAGTTCTACTGAATGTGGAGCCTAGAAAGGAAATAAGCACAAACAAAAAATACTGTCCTGGGAAAAATCTGCCTTTCCTTAGGATCACCTGGTATTTGTAGTAGCCTAATTAGTCAGCCCTAATTGTATACAGAAAGCGTGATAAGAACGATAGCATATAACAATTCATGTAGTCAGAACAATGTTTAATAAATATAACTTGTAACAGTGCAGATCATCATCTGTATCTGATCATGGTTATTGGAATTTACGTGTAATTAGGATTATGGTCTGAGAGATTGAATGAGAACCCTGAAGCTACAGTTCAGATTCTTCTCCTGCCATAAGATCAGTAGATTGTCTTAGATTAGCCCTCAAGTTAACCACGGACTCTCATTGCAAAAGAGGCTTATGATTGGCCTACTTTATGAACTGTAAGGACTCCTGAGCTAATGTGAGCTAAGTGCTTTGAACAAACAAAATTATGATTTATGAGGTCTGACTAACTGAATAGCACACAACATTGGTTGTTGCATGGCATCATGGTATGGCTTAATGTATTGCATTTTACTCCCGAAAAAGAAAAACAGTGGTATGTGAAGAGTGGAAAAATGAGATTTACTAATTTGGGTAGATAAGTTTAGACCTGGCAGAACAACTATGTAATTATTGTGCAAGAAACTTTGGTGTTCAGAAAAGCTCTTCCTGCTCTCATTAATCTAGCCCTGTGGTTAATGTGCTTGATTCACCATTTGGCACCATGACAGGAAGCTTTGTATCAGGGAATAACTTATTATAATAAGTAAGTTTACAAGCAGAAATAAGCCATCCCAGCTGACTGTAAGAGAAGTTGCAGAGTTTCCAAATTAATCTTAGCTCTAACCCTGAAAAGCCACAAAGCTAATTGGAGAATTGAAAGCTTTCAAAACATGTTAGGGAGCTTGATGGGAACACGTTGAAATAAACACAAACATTTAGATAAAGCCACCATTTTAATTGTATTAATTCTGCCAATTAATGATAATGGAAGAGCCGTCCAATTAGCTAAATAGCTAATAGTTTTATCAAGCAGAGGCTGGCAATTTAAAGCAAACAAATTCTTTCTAATTTTATCCCCTTGCTCACTAAGATATTTAAAGGATAATGGGGGAATCCAATAAAGGATATTGCTCAAAGAGAGCTACATTTAAATTGTCTAATGGCTTTAAGAGTTTTACCTCAATTAACAAATACTAAACCTGAGCACTTAGTGAATTCCTGTAAAAGAGACATCATTCGGCCAATTGAGGAGAGTTTAAAGAAATTTATAAATTAACATACTCTCTGCATAAGCGTTATGCATTATGCTACATTATGACTGATGCTCTTCCCCCATTGGTATATCTCCCAAGCCACCAACAAAAAGCAAGTGAAAAATTACAGACTGAAGACATGGAGAGAATTTTATTTACTGAAATACTCAACAAAATGGAGAAGAGCAATTATTTATTTGAATAGTGAATTTCAGTAGGAGGTCAACCCATCCATCCGCCATACTGGGGAAGGGACCAATTCTAGAAGTTCTTTCAGTTTGAACTATATTAAAGTTCTGGAAGAGTAACAAGATCCTTTTTGGAGGATGGACTTCATTAAGTAGAATAAAGCTCTTGTAATAATATGGAGGATAAAATACCATTAAAGCAATGCCATTGACTGCTAGTAATGGGGTGGTCTGGAATATATCCAGTTTGATCCAGATGGATGATCAAAGTGACTGTCTTCTGATCTCTTAGGGATACTCCATACACACACTTGCATCAGAGTTTCACTCCAACATATATATTTTAATGATGGGAAATCCCCAGTCAGGCAGGAAGGAAGACTCAAGCAGGGAATTACCCTTGAATAGTTGCACAGCAACAAGAGATCCAGGACTGACACCCCCTCCCCCCTTAAGCTCCATAGTGCCATAGGCTTGGTAGTATGGAGAGATTCCTGTACTATAGGGGGTATACAATAAAGTAGCTAGTTTGAATTCTACACATATGAGTCTGGTTGCTTGTGCCTAACGTTTAAGGTGGGGGGGGGACTTCAGAAACAGGTAGATGGGAATGAATGAATCATTGTCTTTCAACCAACTAGATTCCCCTGTTTAAATAAATTCAACAGGATTTTGCCCTTCCTTCCTTCCCTCTCCCTTCCCCTCCCTGGATTGCATTGTCCAGTAAATAAATTTTCCAAATCTGTTGAATTCATCAGCATCAGGCATTCAAATGTTAAGATCCTAGGCCTACACACTTTATTGTTATACTATTAATGTATATGAAATAAAGATAGCAATGTATTAAAAGTAATGCATGTCTTGGATGTATAAAAAAATAATCTCCCATACCACTCTTTAACGTTTTCGCTTTCCATTTTAAAATAGATAGGATCTTTGTCAACCACTTTTTTAGATGGGAGTGCAGTGGGCCAATATCTTACAAGAGGATCTATAAAGAGAGTAATCTGAAAGCTTTGGTTGTTCTCATTCTTTGTGTCATTGATAGATACAGGTGGATGATTAATCTTTGGAAAAGCAGAGGCGTTTTCCGTGTTTAATATATGTGTGAGGATATTTGGCTGTATAGGTGTTGCTGTTTTCTTTCTTTCTTAATAAAGCTATCAGAATAATTTATAACTTAACATGGTTTATTATATATGCATTTGTTTCGGAGTGAAAGATCAACAGTGGAATGGAGAAACTCTGATCATAAAAACATTTCATTAATTCAGTCATACATTGTTTAATCAGCTTATGCCATTTGATTTTAATTCCTTGGAATTTCAGATTGCACCTCTGACTACATTTAGGCATCAATTCAGCCTTGCTTCTCTTCTCCTTGTTATCTGGCCTCTTACGTCTTTGTTTCACATTTGATTTGTTCAGCTTCTGATTTCATCTGTTTTCTTAGTGAGATTTTGAGTTTCACCTAATGTACACCAGATGGCAATGCATCAGACTGCCCATTTGACTTTGGAGGAATCCAATAGAGACATTTGGGTTTCTGGCAGAACAAATTTCCAAGCTGTTTGATCATAGAAGATCTTGTTTTCCAAGGTGAAATTGATAGAAGCATTCCCAATATAAAAAGTGTGATGCCTCCTTAGAAATTAAGATTAGAATTCTCCAAAGCACCTGAGGGTAGAACAAGAAGCAATGGGTGGAAACTGATCAAGGAAAGAAGCAACTTAGAACTAAGGAGAAATTTCCTGACAGTTAGAACAATTAATGAGTGGAACAACTTGCCTCCGGAAGTTGTGAATGCTCCAACACTGGAAATTTTTAAGATGTTGGATAACCATTTGTCTGAAGTGGTGTAAGGTTTCCTGCCTGGGCAGGGGGTTGGACTCGAAGACCTCCAAGGTCCCTTCCAACTCTGTTGTTGTTGTTGTTGTTAAATTAGAATTCCTTAGAAGTTGAGTCTTCCTTCAATTTCTTCTTGGAACTACGTAGATGAAATAGCTTACCACAAAGAACATAGGCAACTAAAGCAGAGAATAAATATGTCCATACATTCATTCACCTAGCTGGATTTATGATTATGCTAGACCATGGGTAATTTATTATTATTTTTAAACAGTGTTGGTTGGAGTTGTACTAGGTGTATGCTATCCTTTATAAATGATGGCTTGGTTCAATCATTGTGCTAAGCCAAAAGCTAGCCACTTGGACAGTGTGATTTGCGACCCAAGAACTTTCATTCTATATTTTTAAAACTAACTGGCTTTTGCATAACACAAAGAATGTTTTTAAAAACTTGGATATGGGCATTTATAAAAGAACCAAAAAGCCAAGATACTATTAAATAGCTTTTATCACAACAGTGTAATATACTGAAGTGGACAAGACAAGGTTGCCCTTTTTTCCTCTTTATTTTTACTGGCATTAGACCCATTAGCAATGGAAACATGTCCAGAAAATAAAATCCAAGGAGTTAAATTAGCAACTCAAGAACATAAATTAAAATTATACTCTGATGTTGAGATTTACAGTTACCCAGCAGAAGGATTTCTTATTATTGTTTAGGGAATGTGTACAACATAGTTTCATATTAGGTTATTGGATTAATAAAGGACAAACTAAATTGTCGATATGGAATTTGGCACAGGAAGGAAAGCCGTACATATTTTTGGAATTTAACATCACTATAAAACAGGAGAAATATCTAGGAAGTTATATGACAAAAATTAATTGGGATTTATGTCCCAACTACTTACCAAGTTGGAAAAGGGTAACAACAAATTGGGGAAAATTGCCTTGGCTAGGTAAAACTACAACAGTTAAAATTAGTATTTTACTAAGATTTAATTTTCTTATTCAAACGAATGTGATTTATACTGATATTGTTATTAAATGATGGGTACAAACAATGAACGCCTTGTACCCTAATAATATATGGACCTAAGGTTTGCATGAGCCACATTTCTGAAACAATTTTGGATGTAACTGCTGAAGAGAGGTTTTCTGAATGGCACAATAAGGAAAAAAAGGGAAGAAAAGATTTGAAAGACTTAAAAACTTTTGGCAAAAAGCTTAACAAAGAGTGGATGCAAGAAAGTTTAAAACAGATAAAAGAGATAGTTCTTTTGAAAGATTTAAAAAAATAAATTGGAATTAAAATAGACAATCAAATAAGATTGTGGAAGTTTTTTCTTTAGTATGTTCTTTACTGCAGAACATTAATGGATTTTTAAAGATAAAGGTAATATGAGTCAGACTATGATTCTGACTGTAACTATGGAGGTGCTGACTGTGAAGTTTATTGTAACTACAAAGTGCCAAAGTGAAAGTATTAAGGGAACAAGAAGACAAAATAGAAAGGACTCTCTCTAGTTTCTCAGACTGTAAATGAGTCAGTGGGAGATCTGTACTTTAAGATTTGCAAAATTCTGTTAATGCAGCTTTACAATAATTTAGCTCATTTGATCAGGTTACCTGATTTCTCCACCTAGTGTGTTAGCAGTATGTTGCTGCGAAAGTAAAGAAAATATTAAAAAGTACAAAAAAACCTGAGAAGAGAGCTCAAATAGTATAAATAGCTTGATGGCAGAGTTAGCGCCTATCAAGTCTATCAAGAGTTGTTACAAGGTAAGTGTACTTAACTCTATCTGAATGTTGAAGTGGAATCACCTCTCGGCAGTTTTCCAGTTCTATATTTTGCAATGTTCTAGATTGTAAATACATTTCTCTATTATATTTGACTAAATAGAAGACTGAAATTTGATTGAATTCCAACCCCACATCACCCAAATCACATTTGTACAAGTGAATGGGAACAATTATATAACCTCTTTAACAAAATGTTTTCCAGAAGAACAAAACTACGTCTGGAAAAGTTAAACTTGGAAAATGGATGGATCTTTACAGCAATTGTATTATGGTAGAAACGCAGCTCTTGCTTTTGCTGTTATTTAAATAACTCTACGTGAAAGCAATACTGTCTTTTATAAGTGCTTAGCATGTAAGGTGATTCAATCTGGGTTTTTTTAAAATTTTATTTTAATCACCCATATCTTTTTGCCCAAGGTTTGTTGGGGGCTGTGAAAGATGCTATTGGAATTCCCAAGGGAAATAAAAATAATACTTCTGGACTAAGGATGTGCATTTGCCAAGAATATTCCCCAAGGACAAGATTTGCCAGCCACAAGAAAGTAATAAAAAACAACTATAGTAAAGTTTTAATAACAGTTAAAATAACACCATTAAAATACAGATTGTTAATATCTTTTAAACCAAGGATGTAATGAAGAATGAATGGAGGTCAAAAGACAGCATATCAGTTATAGGCAGGCAGATGGTTCTTATACTACCAAGTTTTTACTTATCTAAGATTAGGTATAAAGCATCCCCAAATCTCTTCTTGAAAAGATAATGATAATTTTTTTTTTAAAAAAAGTCATTTTTAAATGAACTTAACCCATTCTGCTTCACAGTATAGATGTATAGATTAACAAAACAGCATGATTTTCTTCAAGGTCAAGACAAGATAATGAAACACATCATAAAATGGTAAACTTCTGAATTTCTTTACTTACTGATTTTGGTAATTTTTCAAATGTTAGGGTTCCTTTTATGTATCAAAATATGAGTTGATCCATTCTATCCACCAATGTTACTAGCTTTCTAATAGTTGAAAATAGCAAGTTCCATCATTTTCATTCCTCCACTGTGGATAGGGCCAAATCTTTTCATATTTGTACATACAATAATCTCATTGTAATTATCTACAAAACACTTTTTTCCAGCTGCTTCTCCATAAGAGCCTCAGTGGCGCAGTGGTTAGAGTGCAGTACTGCAGGCTACTTCTGCTGACTGCCGACAGCCTGCAATTTGGCAGTTCAAATCCCACCAGGCTCAAGGTTGATTAAGCCTTCCATCCTTCCAAGATGGGTAAAATGAGGACCCCAGATTGTTGGGGTGTGCTGACTCTATAAACCCCTTAGAGAGAGCTGTAAAGCACTGTAAAGTGGTATATAAGTCAAAGTGCTATTGCTATTGCTATCCCGCCCCCCAAAAGAACCTCTAGTGCCAATTGCACATATTTAACATCTCTGAATCAGTATGTGTATTTGAATCTTTTTTACTCATCCACAAATATGATAAAATGTCCCTTCTTGCTGTTCACATTTTCAGCATAAAGCCTGCCATGATCGAGGTATTTATATTACTTGAGCCATCTTCTATGGTTTTACTATACATACATACATACATACATAATTTTCACAGCAACACACTGCCGACACACTGGGTAGAGCAGTCAGGCAACACAACCCAATGAACTAAATTATTGTAAAACTGCATTAACAGAATCTTGCAAATCTTAAAGTACAAATCTCCCACTGTTTCATTTACAGCCTAAGAAATTAGGGAGAGTCCTTCCTGAGCCTCTTTCTCTACCCATTATGCAATTGTGGGCTGTGTCCTCTCTTATTGACTGTTCTCTAGGCAGCACAAATTCACTCTGACTCCTAAATAGTTTCCTAATACTATTACATATACTGTACATTCCCAACCTTCTCACAGTAAACCTGCTTTCCTCAACCCCTTTCAAACTGATTGATTTTCTAGACATTTCTTCCACTAAGGGTTTCCCATTGGGGAAGGGGGTTATTAACACACAGCTGCCTGCAATTACAATTACTGCAGGCTCGAGTCCCACCAGGCCCAAGGTTGACTCAGCCTTCCATCCTTTATAAGGTAGGTAAAATGAGGACCCATATTGTTGGGGGGGCAATAAGTTGACTTTGTATATAAATATACAAATAGGATGAGACTATTGCCTTACACAATGTAAGCCGCCCTGAGTCTTCGGAGAAGGGCGGGATATAAATTCAAATAAAAAAAAAATCAGTCAAGATGATGGCCACAAGGATATGCTCAATCTCCATCCCTTTTTTACATGATTTGTGAGGCACATAACATGGATACATGGTTTTTATTTCATAGCTAAGGCCACCATCTTGACTCTTTTAACTCTTCTGAATAAACTCCCGATCCCCACTGTAACCGTAGGGGATTATTAGGTGCCAACATATCACATATAAGATAGTTAAATTCAAAATTATTGGAGTTTTTTTTGGGCAGAACTCATCTGCCAAATGCTTTTATCTCTCAGAGAAAGTTTACAAGTGCTACACACATAGTCAGAAAGGATTTCTTAAACTATACCTAAATGCTATTTCTAATTATTTTTCAGAAAAAAAATAAGCATGTTCAAATGAGAGAAAGAAAGTCACGGAATAGTTTAGTAACTGCTTTTGCCACAAGAGACACATTTTTTCATATCTTAGATCAGGGGTGTCCAAACTTGGTCCCTTTAAGACTTGTGGACTTCAACTCCCAGAGTCCCTCAGCCAGCAAAGCTTGTGGAATTGAAGTCCACAAGTCTTAAAGGGACCAAGTTTGGACACCCCTGTCTTAGATGGTATGAAGAATTATGTTTTCAGAAAAAAATATGTGCCTTTTCAGATCCTCTAACTCAGAATTTTGAAACAAGTAATGTATGAAAATACTTGTTTTTTCCCCAGCTGTACGGAAGCGTTTGTATAATATGTTCCAGTTGTGTTACTCATGTTGAAAAAATAAACAGTTTTGCTTTCTGAATGCTATTGAAATGCCCCTAAAGGCACTTGAATCAACTTCCCAAGTTGGAGAGACTTTTAAGGATTTACACATTCAATCACAACATTTTTGAAGACAAGGGCGGTTCTTGACTTATCAGTAATCTGTTGTCTTAATTCTTTCTGCCAATAATTCTCCTCCTCCTCCTCCTCCTCCTCCTCCTCCTCTTCCTCTCCTCCTCCTCCTCCATCTTCTTGCTGTCTCTTATTTGCAACACAAGTTACAAACAAATTTATCCTTCACTTCAGAGTCAATTCAATTTGCATTAATACTCAAAGGAAAAGACAACCAGCTAAATAATACTTTTAATTTTGGTCACAAAACATTATTTGGGAATTCTAATGTTAAAGCAAACATCAACCCAGTCTTCCCAAGTATCCAGGTATCCTATGGTTCACTTCCAAAGACTTAATTCAAAGATTTTGCTATGGTGGTAGTTGTTATTGTTGATGATAATATAATTATTCCAGTTATTTTTACTTTTCTACAAGAATTCACATCCAAAATGTGCACATTGCAAGATTAAGATGAGATTAATGAGTCATATGGGAATTTGTATTAGTTCAACTAGTTCAATACTTTTGTTACAATATCTTATCAGCACTAAAGAAGAAAAATAGATGACTGTTTCTTTTTACCTAAGCACATTTACTTCTTTAAAATTTCTTGATGGGGTTTTAGCTTCTAAGTGGGACCTAAGATATGAGTATGTTTCAAAGGGAAATTAGTCTCCTCTTTCTCCTAATATCCATTTTTTTCCCCAGATAAAAGACCATTTCCCTGAACTGTAGTGAGGTTTAGTTCTTAGAGGACTTATAATCAATAGCACCTTCAAGTATCGTCATCGTCTTTTTGAGTTTCATCAAGCTGCTCTTGTTTCACAAGCTAGTACTTTCTCTCAAACTTAATCACAGCCCAATTAATTCCAACCTATTGACCTGGAATTATATCTCAATAGGACGTTTTTAATGAGTGGGGATGGGACAAGGGGAAGGAAAATTGAGATGCACATATATACATTACATGAATGGGAGAGGAAAAGGAGCAAGTTGTCTACTTGTGCTGAAGTCTTTGAAATTAAGTAATGAAGTTGTGATCAAAATTTTGTTTTGTTTGTAAAGTTGGGTATGGTTTAAATTATGAAATGATAAGTATATAGTAGATATTTAAGTAATCATTCTATGTCCAGGAACTGCATTTTGGTAAGAAGGCTTCATTTACAATATGGACAGAAATATTTATTAAAGTAATTAGCATTTAAACTGTTTATGATTATCCCAATAATTGCTCAGGGTGTAAATCCCTGTGTAAGCTTAATTCCTCTCCAAATGAGTGTTGGCAATGACAATAACTGCCTGACACACCCAGAACATTATTACTCAATTGCATATAATCTGTTGTAACTAATTATATAATAATTAGTTTTCAAGAACACATTAACTTTTTCTCTGGCATGCTCTTACCCTTCCCCACCTGGTTGCAAAAAAAAACAAAAAACAAAAAAAACCCAAAACAGCAAATCAAGTATATAGTGAGTACTGGTGCCAAGTCTGCCTTCAGGTTTAATATATTTTAATAAAACATTATTGCATACTCTCCATATATTTAAATAGATTGCTGGCATGATCTTCTTTCTGGTTTTATGTCTATAAAACTTACTCACTCACTGCACATTATTGAAACTGATCTAGAAAGAAAACTTAATAGCTGCATCATTGCAAATTCAATGCTAGAGATCAAAATCTGAGCCTTGGGGTGGAGTCAAGAGAGGAATCAGCCTGGATGCTCCCACAAATGATTTAAGTCCCGTCCTTCTTGAATTCTGTTAACTTTTGTCTAGCACCACTTTAGTGCTGATTGTTAGGTGACTAAATTCTTGTGTATAGGCATGGGCAAGTTCACAGTAACTGGAACTTACTGTGTGGTCCTGATTCTTCGCACCCAACCAATTTGCAAGGTCTGGTTTCCAAACATCCAGCTGAAAGGTTGTCCAAAATTTTAGTACAAAAGTTTGAAAAATGAACCTGTACATACTGTAAGTTTTGCCCATTAGTGACATTTCTACTGTATTCCTACAGCAACACTGAAGCCCTAGTAAAAATACTGTGCCATGAATACAGTACAGTATATACTATACTTTAAGATGAGCAATTTGAGTGGAAAATGCTCTGGACTTCTCCTCTTTTGTGAAAAGATATAGAGATGCCTAGCCTACAATTTTTAGCTGCCAAAGTCTGCAATAGACAAGAAGGTACTAACTTAACCAATCTGTTATTACTTCTTTTTAAAAATGTGCATTTGTAGAGGCTGTTGAATAAGGATAGGAATTTTGCCTAACTGAATATATAAATATAAGTCTCTTGAAGTGTCCCTTTGAGAGACAAAAATCAAAGCAACGGAATGGAAGTAATTCGTAAGATTATATCAAAGGGTGCATATATGAATACATTTCATTATGAGCTTGTTTTCAAAAGACTGTCCACATGGCAGAGTTAGTAATCTGAGTCCCTTATATAGCCCTTTCATTACAAAGCTAAATTTCTTTTCTCTTCTTTTGGTCCAAATAATTTTGGAGTTATGATTCCCCCCCCTTTTTTTTTTCTATTCAATTGTGTCCAATTCTCTGAGAACGCCTGGATAAATCTTTGAAATTTTTTTGGCAAGTTTTTCAAAAGTGCTTTGCTGTTGCAGGCCGAAAAAAGATGACCTGCTCAAGATCATGCAGCCGGATTTGTGCCTAAGGCAGGACTAGAATTCACAGTCTCTCAGTTTCTAGTCTGATACCTTAACCACTACACCAAACTGACGCTATACATATATATAGTTTGCACTATTAGTGTAATTCAAATCAAAGGCTTTGAAATAAATATTCCAGTTGAACTAATCTGTGTTTTAAAATGTAGAAAATTTATCCTGCAGGATCCAAATAACTTAGAGGGACAGAACAGTTTTCTTTTCTTTTTTTTAAAAATCAAACTACTAAAGTTTGTGCTGTAAGGACTGTAGTTGTAGCTCCTGCTTCCTAACCTGGTGCCTTCTCTATATTAGATTTTCCTAGCCAGCATGACCTAGGAATGGAATTGTTATCTGGAGGGCAGCTTTTTGAGAAAAAAAGATTTTAAACAGGGTCACCCCAAGCGAGGATATAGTAGGAAAGTGAAAGGCCACCTCTCATTTTGTTCTACCTACTTTATCTTCCAAGTCAGAAAAGACCAAATTCCTTTAATCTATTTTGACTTTAAATTAAAGAAAAACAAACAGAGAAAAAAAATTGCACCTGGCTCGACAAAAGTGACTTGCTTGCTTGACGTGATTTCAAGCGGCTGGGATATTAAAACTCTGAAAAAGGGAGTTTATAATGGAAATGCTGACAGACTATTAACTATAGCATCACTGCTCTAATAAATGGAATGGGCTGTCATAATCTCTAGTTCATAAATATGCAAATACAAGGCAGAGGATTTGCTCCAAAGGATGTCTCTATAATTTTAACTGACCTTTACTGATACTAAATGAGCCTGTTGCTTCTGGTTTCACGTTTTAAATACAAAGCACTGTCTATTTTGCTTCCAGGATGAGATCCTGTTTTTCCTGGAAAGTGTATCAGCGATGCATTTCTACTTTCTTCAATGGAAGCAAAGCAGAACTCAAATGTCAGCGCAAGGTTAAAAGTCCCACTTGCTGAGCAAAACCTTCTTGGCTGCAAACAATTTTGGGTTGATACACATCCATATTCACGCCAAAAATGTTTGCTGAATTAATTACTCTCTCTCTCTCTCTCTCCCTCTCTCTCTCTCTCTTTCCCTCTCTCTCTCCCTCTCTCTTTTGAAGGGGAGATTTCAAATGCCTCTTTTCCATTCATGTGTCAAAGATCGCACTGACCTGCCAAAATTCAGTCAGTCACTCAGTGATAAACAGCCCATCAACACAATAATATCGACTCTGAATATTTTCCAGTTTCCTGCTTTGGGCCAAATGGAGGTAAATCCAATGACTTAATATTTAATAACCTAAATGTAATTTGCTTAGAGTCTTTCACTGCATAGAAGAGAATTGGATGGCTAGCAGTTTTTTTTAGATTCAATCCTCCCTCCCTCCCTTTAATTATTTTAAGCTATTCATCTTGGTATCTGGTCCACTGATGCTTCGCCAAATTGCCAGCAGGGGAAAGATCTGTCCAATCCTGAAGCTAAATGAGTCACTGAGAATCAATCTGTTTAGTTTCTCTTGCTACGATAGGGTTCCGCTGTCCTGGTCTCATTCTGCTTCATTCAGAAAGAGGGCTTCAGTGTTGGACATTGCCGCCTCCTGTTTCTCCATCCTGGCTCTGTTCGTCACAGCTGTTCATGGATTCCAACTGGCTGGACACAAAACCACAGATGCTCTGGTGTCAACGCTATGCGGTTCTTGCTCTGACGGAAAATGAAGACATTCGAGCTTTCTCAAGGTTACCAGTGCAGTAGTTTATCAGGCATCTGAAAGAAAAAGAACAACATGGACAAATTGTTTAGCTGGTTTTTTTCAGCTGCTGCCTCTCACACACACCCCTCCCCAAATTTTGTCCCCAAATCCCCAAACATTTTCAACAAAGGGCATAGCCCCAGATAAGTGTGGTAAAGAACTTTTCACCTTTCTCTCCATTACTCCGTAAGCTCAAACCTGTCAGATGCATTCATATACTTAAAAGGAAAATGGTTTATATAATCCTGAAAGGGGAACGTAAAGGTTTTTGCAGTGCCTGCTAAAAAAAAAATGCTAAGAAGCAAGCATTTCATATTTCCTTTCTTTCTTCAGAGCCCTGATTCAATTACATAAAACTATGTGCATTGCTCTTAAGAACTTCATGTAAGATTAAGATAACTGGTATTTTCATGGTAAATGATTAAATTAGCAGACACTGTTTTATCTTGAACTTTGCCATTGAGACTGACATTTTTGCACAATTTACTCCTAGACACTGGTAATCTAAATTGCTCTGCGTCTCTCATTTTTCAAAGCATTTGAACAACTAAAGAGCCCTTCTGCCTCCGTCTGATTTGTAAGAGGGCAAGTCTGGATACTCTTTCATCCTGGCATAAGAAACAGCAAAAGAGAACATGGATGCTTCCTTTATTTCTGCTGAACTTGGATGGGGGACATCATATTAGTGTATAGCATTTGGTTCCCTCTTTTGAGTGTGTGCGTATATGTGTGTATGTTTTGATGTTGTGGCAAGACTTAATAGTTTCAATGATATTAAGAGTGACACTGATGGGAGCTACTGGCAAGGTCATCCTTTCTTGTCCAGTAAGGTCAAGAGGAATGGTGTGAAGCTGAGGATAATGTTACAACAGGGCAGTAGATAGGGTTTTATAAGTACCAAGAAACGTCAAACTTCAGAACAAACTTCAACCTGAAAAAAACGCCAGAATAACAGAATTGGAAGGGATCTTGGAGGTTTTCTAGTCCAGTCTCCTGCTCAGGCAGGAAGCCTCTAGTTCAGATAGTAGCAATCAAATTTTGTATTATTGTCAAGAGACCATATGGCTATGACTGAAACCTACAGAGGAGTTTGGGTACCAGATGATGACATTTTCAGTGCGGTGGTTTCTGGGAAAAGCACAGGACTTGTACAGGTAGATCTGAAACTGATGACGTGACCCAATCAAAGTCAAAATTAGTTTGATGGTGCCAGTATCAAAAGAGGAAGAATGTGCCACTATTTAGAAAGATGTTCCAAGAAGTACGGATTTGAATGAAAAAGGATGTAATTCTGTTCCTATTAGAATCAGTAGATATTCAGTGAGTATCTTATGTTATTGAAGTTAATGAAGCTAATAGTGATACAGGGAGGGAAGATCCTGAGGAATTCTGTAACAAATTGCAAGTCGTTGCTAAATGAAACATCAAAAAACAATGTAGCATTCGTTATGGTAATTGGAATAAGAAAAATTAGAGAAACGGAGGAGCCTATAATTACAAGAATACTTGGATTTGATAAATGCAATAATCTAGGACAGAGGCCAATAAGCGTTTTGTGAATACAATTCTTTGTTCATTGCCAACATCTGCTTCAAGTGACGGAAATGCTAACACTACACTCAGATATCATGAGATAGAAAACCAGAATCATGTGGACTATTAGTTAGGAAATAGAAATACAGGAAACAGAAAATGTGAGAAGGAAATCCAGCCAGCTGTGACAGTTTCAGGGGCAGATTGTGGAACAGACCATGAATTATTGGTGTCAAATATACAGGTTAAATTTAGAAAATTAAACAGGGTAAGGCTGCCAGTAAAAATTGAGCTGGAGAACATACAAGAAGAACAATATAATAAAAATATTATGCACTTATCTGAAGGAATAAGGAATTTGAGGATTCACCATAAGCGGTATTACAATACAGTATTTCTGGAGTTAAGATGATTTCACTCAATTTAAAATGCAAAAATTTAAATTTAGTGAATTTAAAATTCTCAGGGTTTGTGCTTTTTTAAAAAAAAAAATAAGGGCAAAAATGCTGGATTATTTACTTATTTATTTATTTCCCACCTTTATTATTTTGATAAATAAATCAAGGCAGCAAACATATCCAACAAACTTTCTTTTTTCTATTTTTCCCACAATGATCCTGTGAGTTGAGGTGGGCCTGAGAGAGAGAGAGTGACTGGCCCAAAGTCACCTAGCTGGTGTCTACAACTCACACTTTCCTGCTTTCTGCTGGTGCCTTAACTACTAAACCAAATAGGCTCTCTGATTATTACCTTTGAAAAGGCTTTATTTTGCCTAGGTATGGTCCTGGTGCTAGGCTTTCTTAGTGATAGCCCCCATGAACAGAGCACTTCACATTGGATGTCCCTGTTCTTGCTAGCATTTTTCTTTTTTACGTAAACTGAAGCAGTTTAGTTTAGATGAGATCAGATCAGTTTTAAGAGCATTAGATAAATGGGAAAGATCCAATTTCAGTACGTCTCATTATCCTGAAGTATTAAGATTGTGGTGTTGTTTGTTAAAATTCTTCCACTGAATTAAACTAATAAGCTAATGTTCTTCTATTGACTGATATAATATCAGAAAAAAGACATTCACCTTGCCTTCCATCCTAAAGCCTATATGTTTATTTTAGTTCTAAAGGGGCATGAGAGAAAACATAATTTGCCACCATGGGAGTAAGAACGCTATCAAAAAATTGCAGTTATAAGCCAGTGGTGGGTTGCTACCGGTTTGCTCTGGGTTGGGCAAACCGGTAGTGGCGGTGGGAGGCTCTGCCCACCTGCCCGGACATCTCTGCGCATGCACAGAAGCATGTGCAGAAGCATTGCACCTGTGCGTTAGTGTGCCTGCACCCAAACCAGTAGCAACCACAATTGAAACCCACTACTGTTATAATCTTTCCTTCCACACTGAGGTAAATGAAGATACCTCCTCTCAATCTCTTTTAACCTTCTGAGATACCAGGTTCAAATTACTATTAATCTTCTCATCGTTCCTATCACCCATCTCCTCCCACTTATGACTGTATGACTGTAACCTTGTTGCTGGTATCCTTAAGATTTATATTGACTGTTTCCCTATGACTATCATTAAGTGTTGTACCTTATGATTCTTGACGAATGTATCTTTTCTTTTATGTACTCCAAGAGCGTATGCACCAAAGGCAAATTCTTTGCGTGTACAATCACACTTGGCCAATAAAGAGTTCTATTCTATTCTATTCTATTCTATTCTATTCTATTCTATTCTATTCTATTCTATTCTATTCTATTCTATTCTATTCTATTCTCCAAATGAATTTTGGTTGTCTCACAGTTATGATCCAGTATCCATCTCATGAAACTGAAAATATGCGATAGGAAGGAGGATCATTCTCAATATTTTGCAATTTTCTTTAAACTTATATCACATCTTTCCAATAACCTTTTAACATTAATGACATTAAGAAGTGCTTCATGACTTTTCTTGGGTTTTTTTCCCCCTCCAACCTTCATTTCTTTTTCTTAGACCAGGGTACCCAACCCCCAAGTCCTCAATACTGGTCCGTGCCCATTGAGAACTGGGCTACACAAGCGTGAGCATTCAAAGCTCATGAAACCATTCACCCCTCCCGCCTTGCAGCCACTGCCACTCCACAGACCTGGAAAGATTGGGGACTGCTGCCTTATTCTATATATCTGACAACATGCATTATCTTGCTTTTATCGGCTTTTAAGGGGGAATCTTGGGGACTCTTTTCAGCCAAACAGTATTTTATTTTAGTCTCACATCATCCCATTTTTCTAGATGTTCAAGGCAGCTGAAATGGGGGATCTCCCTTCATTTATCCCTGCAAAACCAAACAATGAAATAGGCTGGGCTGGGATAAAATGAAAAAACAAACAAACATAAAGCCAGTTTCTGTGGCCAAGGTTACATTTGAACCTAGATCTCCTGAATCCTAGTCCCCCCATAACATTACATTTCACTCGTATAAATGCTTTAAGGAAATCAATTTTATAATTTTGTCAGTAAATCCATTCTACAGTTTTTGAAAAGTGATTACTCTTGCCATGATGTGCCAGAAGATTCAGTCATGAGAAGACCAGGTAGTAAATACCTGCACATATGTGTTATTCCTAGCAACAATTTTCATGGGCCTGGGCCCAGGCAATGTCTGAGATATACAATAAGAAAAGTTAATGAAATTAGGGATGGAGTTCTAAAAATGGAATCTACTGAGGCACTGCCTGAAATATCTCCTTGGAACACAAATTTACTATATACGGTCAGACTCACTCTCTAGAAAATGGAAAATGGCAGAAAGTCGAAGTAGGAGTTACAACTATTTTGCTATTAGCACCTATAGTATCTGTCAGCAAGGTGGAGAGAGAAGAATGTGTTCTGTGTTCCAAAATTCACTCTCTGTGATGACTGATTAGGTTGTACTATATATATAAAAGGATATGTAGGTCTTTGGTTATTCGGGTTTTCTCCCGCGTAAAATTGGAAGTGTCTTGGCGACGTTTCGACGAAGTCTCATTCGTCATCTTCAGGCTTCAGCATCGTGCTTCTGGGAGCAATTGCTCCCAGAAGCATGAAGCTGAAGCCTGAAGATGACGAATGAGACTTCGTCGAAACGTCACCAAGACACTTCCAATTTTACGCGGGAGAAAACCCGAATAACCAAAGACCTACATACAAACACCCGCAAAAATCTCAGAAAACATAAAAGGATATATATATATATATAAAGGAAGAAACAGCTGCAATCACACATTGCTCCCAGAAGCACGAAGCTGAAGCCTGAAGATGACGAATGAGACTTCGTCGAAACATCGCCAAGACACTTCCAATTTTACGCGGGAGAAAACCCGAATAACCAAAGACCTACATATATATATATATATATATATATATATATATATATATATATATGTATATATATATGTATATGTATATATATATATATTTTCTGTTCAATTATAGCATGTAGGAAATACGTGCTACTATCCAATGTTCACATGGGACAAAATTGCTCAGTTTCAAAAGAAGAACATTGCAGGATAGGCTGAATCTTGATATTCTACAAGTATTTCAGCAGTCTGAGTTGTGTATTATTATGATAAATCAAGCGTGGCAGATGGTATTGTTATGTATTCATGTTTGTACCTTTAAATATTTGAGCGGGAAATCAGCACGTTGCTGATTGGACGAAGCCTCCAGTAGAACTGTATAAAAGGAGAGGTTTTTCCCCCAGCCTGTCGCTGGGTTCACCCTATATTAAAGAGCTGTTGTCACTACCCTGGTCTCCAGCCTCGTTACTTCCAGAACTTAACATTGGCGACGAAGGTGGGATCTCGAGGCTGAGGAGAACCAGAACCGAGCTGAAGCACGATAGACCCGAACCCAGCAAACCCAGGGCAGAAAAGCGGAGATGGCTAGTTACACTCCGCCCGCACCGTTTTACCCGGCTAAAGAGAAATGGGGGACGTATATGACCCATTTCGAAAGCTTCCTAGAAGCCAACGAACTGCACGGAGTTCCAGATAACCGAAAAAGGGCTTATTTCCTAAGCCACTGTGGCCCGGGGGTCATTGATATCGCGGAAGCCCTGGCAGAGCCAACGCCGTTGCAGTCGGTGTCGTGGCCAACTTTACAGACTTTACTAAAAACCACGCACGCCGTCCAAATCGTGCGGCGGTTTGAATTCGGAGGCGAAGGCAGATGGAGGCGAATCCATCGGTGACTACATGGCCGCCCTAAGAAAAGCGCCCAAGGACTGCGGATACCGTGACCTAGACGAGGTGCTCCTCGAGCAACTCATCCGAGGGGTCAAAGACATCCGTTTGCGGCGGCTGCTAGCAAAGAGCAACCTAACGCTGGCCAGCGCTCTGGGCGAAGCCAGAGCACATGAAATGTCCTCCCAAGCGGCAGAGACACTGCAGAAGCCGGTCCCACAAAAGGCGAGTGCGAAGGCAACTCCGGTGCACCAGGAGGAGGTTCAGACCGAATCCGACGGTGAAGATGAGGAAGGGGTCTGCCGCACCGAGAAACGCGACAAAGGGGACCGAGACGAATGCGGAAGCTGCGGGGGTCAACACCAGCGCCAACGCTGCAAGTTTAAGGACGCGACATGTCGGCGGTGTGGGAAGAAAGGGCACCTAGCTCAAGTTTGTCGAGCGGCCCAACCTTCCCGCCGAAAATTCAAATCGGCCAATCAGAGCGCGGAATCGGCAAGGCGACCCGCGATTGGCTCAAACAAAAAAGGCGCGGATTCCAACCAAACAACTGTGGTCATAGGCCGCGCCTCGACCCAAGTGGAGAAGAAGATCTTCACCAAGCCAAAAATAGAGGGAGTACGGTGCCGGCTTGAAGTAGACACGGATCAGCGATCACCATCATGTCCTGGGACACTTTGGCGAAGTCGCTGCCGTCCGTCGCGGCGCCACCTGCAAGCACAACGACTACGAGTCCACGACTACCAGGGAATCGCATCCCTGTTCGAGCCCACCTCCGTCCGAGTCGAGTACGGTCCACACAAGAAGACCCTGCCCATCACGATCGTCGAAGGAACTCTGCCCAGTCTGTTGGGACTAGACTGGTTTCGTGCCCTGGGCATGGGAGTGACTGGCATCTACAGAAGTGGCTGTAACCTGAAAGACATTCTCTTTAACGAGTTCAAGATGTCTTCAAGGACTGCCTGGGCAAGTACAAGGGGACCCCTATTTCCTTCAACTTAGACCCCAGGTAGCCCCATTAGGCTTAAGGCGAGGAGAGTCCTTTGCCCTAAACCCAAAAATCGATAAGGAGCTGGACAAGCCCATAAATCAGGGGATTTTGGTGCCAGTCGATCACGCAAAGTGGGAGACGCCAATCGTCACCCCAATAAAGTCGGACGGGTCAATTAGAATTTGCGCTGACTACAAGGCGACGCTTAACAAAGCCTTACAGAAAAGCGCTTACCGGTTCCGTGGTGCAACACTTATTGCACTCTTTGGGGCAAGGGCAAGTCTTTGCAAAGTTAGACTTGGCCCAAGCCTACCAACAACTGCCCGTGAGACGCCCGCACAGCGAAGCCCAAACGATTGTAACGCACAGGGGGCATTCAAGTGCACCCGATTGCAATTTGGGGTCAGTGTGGCACCAGGGCTGTTCAAAACCTAATGGAACGACTACTGCAGGGGCTCCCAGGGTAGTTCCTACTTTGATGATGTCCTAATTTCAGGGAAAACATGGAGGAATTGGGGAGGCGTTTAAGAAAGGTTTTGGGCATTTTCCGGACAGCGGATTAAAAGTCAAGGCAAACAAATGCCAGATAGGGGTCGAATCCGTCGATTTCTTGGGCTACCGGATAGACAAGAAAGGAATTCACCCTACTGAGAGCATGGTCAAGGCAATTAGGAAGGCTCCAGCGCCTAAAAATAAAGCAGAGCTGCAGGCATTCCTGGGGTTGGTGAATTTCTATGCGGTCTTTTTAAAGAACAAAGCAACCGTTGCGGAACCGCTGCATAGGCTCTTAGGGAAAAATACTGTTTGGTCTTGGGGAAAGACAGAAAATAGGGCTTTCGAAGCAGTAAAGAACCTGCTCTCAAGTGATAGCCTGCTCATCCAATATCACAACTCGTTACCCCTAGTGTTGGTTTGCGATGCCTTCCCTTATGGGGTGGGGGCTGTGCTCAGCCATAGACTTCCAAACGGCACAGAAGCCCTATAGCTTTTACTCTAGAACGATGTCCTCCCAGAGAGAAACTACAGCCAATTAGATAAAGAAGCACTAGCCATTGTGTCAGGGGTTAAAAAATTCCACGAATATGTTTTTGGGCGGAATTTTGAAATCGTGACTGACCACAGACCGCTACTAGGGATACTGGCTGGCGACCGCCCAACGCCTGTGGCACTTTCGCCACGCTTGACCCGATGGACTATATTCTTGGCCGCTTATTCGCAAGCTGCAGCATCGACCAGGAAAAGAAGTGGGGCATGCAGGCGCGTTAAGCCGATGCCCACTACCAGGGGCGATCAAGACCCCACTCCGGGGCGCCCATCCTACTTATTGACTCTTTGGACTCTGGCCCAGTCACATCTAAGGAAGTGGCTCGGGCATCATACCGACATTGTGTTAAGGACTGTACTCGGTTGGGTACAGAGGGTGGCCCGCTGCGGGCGAGCAGTTCAAAGAATTTGTTAAAAAGCGAGATGAGCTCTCCTCAAGGGGTGCCTGTTATGGGGTGATCGTGTAATAATTCCGGATAAATTAAGGGAAAAGGTATTGGACCTCCTCCACGAGGGTCACCCAGGGATCGTAAGGATGAAGGGGTTAGCTAGAAGCTATGTGTGGTGGCCACTCATGGACGCAGAGATTGCTGAGAGGGTAGGGAAATGCCAGGCTTGCCAAGAGTCCAGACCTCTACCCCCATCGGCCCCAGTCAGGGAATGGGAAAAGCCCCAAGGGCCCTGGTCAAGAATCCACATTGATTTTGCTGGCCCTTTCCACGGCCAAACGTTCCTAGTGGTTGTTGATGCATTCTCCAAATGGTTGGAGATCATACTCATGAAATCCACTACGGCCGAAGCAGTAATCGCAGCCCTGCGCCACCTATTCGCAACTCACGGGTTGCCGGACACTCTGGTGTCCGACAATGGGCCTCAATTCACGGCAGCCCAGTTTGAAGAATACCTGGCAGAGGAGGGCATCCGACATGCCCTCTCTGCGCCTTTCCACCCTGCGTCGAATGGCCTTGCAGAGCGTTCCGTCCGGAGCGCTAAGGAGGCATTGTCCAGGCTCAAGCCAGGTGACTGGCAAACAAAGATAGACTTTTTCCTAGCCGTTCAGCACAGAACCCCAAGCACGGCCACCGGGAAAAGCCCAGCCGAATTACTAATGGGACGGAAACTCCGGTGCCCACTTGACCGTTTGAATCCCCATTACACACCAGAGGGTTACAAGGGGGAACTAGAAAAGACAAGGGAAATGAGCATAGGCGACCGGGTGTGGGCCCGAAACTATGGGGACGGCCCTAGTTGGTTCGCAGGACAAATAATAAAGATAACCGGCCCAAAATCGTACGTGGTAGAGCTACCAGACAACCGAGTGTGGAGGCGCCACATAGATCAGATAAGGAAACGAATAACTGATCAAACCGAACCAAATGAAACAGATCATGACCAATACCAATTTGAATTCACAGCTGACAATGACCCGGGGGAGGCGCAAGACTTAGCTGAGGTCCCAGAGTTCCAGCGACGCCATCAGGTTCCCGAGGGAAACAGCAGGGAAAGTTTCAAAAGTAATCCAAGGCCGGATGGCCAAGAAAAAGAGTCGGCCAATAATCCGGAGCCCGTTGGCTCAGAGAAAGAGCTGGGAGGAGAAAACAGCCCCTCCGACCAGCTCAAAACACCACCCAGAACTGAACCGCGCAGGTCAGAAAGAACTAGGAGACGCCCAGGTTATTTGCGTGACTACGTCGAAAAATAACATGTAAATAAATATGTAAATAGAGGCAAAGTGTTTTCTGGGAGGGGAGGAGTGTTATGTATTCATGTTTGTACCTTTAAATATTTGAGCGGGAAATCAGCACGTTGCTGATTGGACGAAGCCTCCAGTAGAACTGTATAAAAGGAGAGGTTTTTCCCCCAGCCTGTTGCTGGGTTCACCCTATATTAAAGAGCTGTTGTCACTACCCTGGTCTCCAGCCTCGTTACTTCCAGAACTTAACAGGTATCATGCAGGCGTACCTTTCAGCTACTTGGTACACCACTTGAGCATTGGATTTGTCATCACCAAAATGATTATGTATCCTCCATGTTACTATCGTAGTGTATGAAAATATCATATTTGGCTAGCTCACACCGTATGGGTCTTACTTATGTCAGCATCCTTCCCTAATAGAGTAGGTGAATGTTGGCAAGAGATAATAAAACGGGGTCAGAAAAAAGTCCAACCTTCATAAGCTACATTGACAAGCAGGCTGGACAGATTATGGAACCTCCAAGATAACACATAGAACAAAATGGATTCTGTTGCAATTCTGCTTTCTCCACTCATCACCTAAACCGAACATGAAGCATTTCTGGCTTTAATATATTTTGCATGGTAATTTTAAGGTATTTAATCACTGCTAGGTAATGACAGGTAGTTTAACCAGCCTAACATGCTTTGAGCTGAGCTCCTGTAATGGTTATGTGGGAATGACTATGGCAGGCAGCGTGAAGAGACTCAGCTAAGGGAATAGCTAGATAAAAGCAACTTAGCCCATAATTGGAATGTGGGCAGCATAAATGGCTCAGAAGATACGTTTTTTAGTTTCTTGGGTTGCAAAGAGGATGGGTGGTGGTGGTGGTGGTGGTGGTGATGCAGTGTGTGTGTGTGTGTGTGTGAGAGAGAGAGAGAGAGAGGAAGAAATATACTTTCAGGCTTGCAAGATTGATATGAGTCTTGCGAAGTAGACCAGATAGGAAACATGGCCAGATGAGCTAATTCTGCTTTATTGTAAGGTTACATTAGCCAACCAAAGTACATTTCTTTCTCTGTCTCCTTTACAGCCAAGAAACTAGGGAGGGTCCCTTCTGAGCTGCTTGCCCTGTCCACATTCCTGCTGTGGGCTAAGTTGCTCTTTATCTGACTATTATCTTACTTGCTTTTCTACATCCTATCTCCCAAGGTCACTACAACTTATCTTTATGGCTGCCTTGTTACCATCTCTAGCTTATAGTTATGGACATTTCAGAATTCACAAAGCTAAAATATTCCCGTCTTTGTTAATTATGACCCAGTGTGATGGATGCAGTGTGTGTGGAAATCAAATAACCCGATTCTTCCTTCTGATTAAAGTTAAATTTATTAGCAATTAAGACTAGGGTAGAAAACTGAATGAGCCGAACTTCCAATTCTACCCTCGAAAATTATATAGTGAGTGACTGCATTATTTGTGGATAGTTAATGTCTACTAAGAAGTTGACAGTATTAATATAACAGCAATGCAATTAAAACAACCCTCCAAGTTTGCAATGCTAAGATTATTTCTGCTCTAATTAAATCATAGCTCTTTAGCAAAAAAGAGAACAAAATTAAAACGTTGGAGTCTCTTCTCCCTCAGTTGCTTTCAGCATTTTCCTTCTCCTGCCCTCCCTCTTGGTGAATATTGGTTTGGGGCTATCCTTGGCCATCCTAGTGAAGAGGAGAAGGCAGAATGTCTTTGGTTAAGCACCTAGCAGGTCATGAAAGCTTTCATTTTGCAACCACCAAGATGAGAAATCTCCCTATTAGAAGGACATACCAGCAGAGAACTTCTTGGCACACATATTCTGACATTTCTGAAGCATACAGAACATGGAAGTGATTGGACCGTGCATACAAACCAAATTCATAATACTGCTTCCAATAATAATAATACAATGAAACTACACAAAAATTAATAAAATCAGTATGAAATCCAATAAAAGGGAACACCACAGATTTTTATCTTCCCGTAGGTTGAGTTCCTCCTTATTACAGTGCTGCGTTCCAGGAAGTTGCCTAGCAATATTTTACTATTTTTCATAAGACTTCTCGCCAAATAGATAGTTTATGTAAAAAGCACCCAAAGCACCTGGAGTTTCTTGTTTCAAAAATCATGGAATTCTGGATGTCTCCATAGAAAAGGCAATACAAGTAGTTCTTCACTCGTTACCACAATAGGAACCAGAATTCCATACCTGATCCTTATGATCTTTTCTGCCATGTTTGTTAAACAAATCAGTTATTAAATGGGGCGTGCATAAGAGCACAAGCGTGCCTCCCTGTTCCTGTCCTATTGTTTCCTTTCGTTATATTCTATTAATATAGTTATTACATACTCATACATATATATGCTTATATACTGTATAATTATTTCATGCTTATGCTTATATATACCGTGTGACAAAATAAAATAATAAATAAATAAATAAAATAAATGAACCTGGATTTCCCACTGACTTTCTTTTCCCAAAACTGGCTGGGAAGGTCACAAATGGCGATCAGATTAAAAAAAAAAAAAGGCAGATTGTACGTAGCACTGAGAGTTGTCCAAGTGTTTGCAGCCCAGATTTGGAAGCCCTAATGAAGTGTTGTAAAATAGTGCTGCTTTAAAAGCACAAATTATAGCTGAAGATCACATTTAAGCAAGAGCAAGGAGAGCTTTTAATTGATTTATTCATTGGATTTATTGATTTCTTTTTAACGGCTTTGCCCAGTTTCCACATTTGACTCCATTCATGTTGGGAGTCATCCTCTGGCCTCCTATACCGAGCTAAGTAGAACCGTCAAGCCCAAAATTTGTTTCTCCTTCCCTTCTTGGTTTGATAAAAATATGTAACTGAGTTAATGTTACTGTTTAGTTTCCTTAAGACATACAAGCTAGTCTAGTTAAGCTATCATTGGAGAAGGCAGTTGTTTATTCAAGCAAAGTGGTGGAGGTTTTACACTTGTTACCAACCACTTTATTTAAGATACATTTGTCATTTCACAGGTCAGTTTTTAAGCTCTTATTTCTTTCGTTCTCCATCCTTCCCTTGGAATTGTAAAACTCTTCATCTCTCGGACCTGATGATTAAAATCTTCAGGGTGTTTGTGTTCATTTCAGATAAACTGACTGCCTGCAATTGAGCAACTACTATGACCTTTACACAGATGGCTTTCTGGTGCTTAGGCTATGCCTGCTTATGATGGAGGAGGCCAGCTGAAAAAACTGTGCTGTAGGGAGTGGAGGGGTGGGGTAGAATAATTGACTTATCCATCGTCCAATGTAGAATACTTTAAATCCATTTCTGTTGGATACAATAGCAACTAGTGGATTAGTACATGGAAGTTGGAATGGAGGAGATCTGATAGTCATCTGCCAATAGGTTGCATTCAGCTTTACAACTCCTGATGATTGTTTTCAGAGGTTTCATATAGGCCGTGAACAATATACAGTTAATGACCAGTGATTCAGCAACCATTCAAATTTCCAGCAGCGCTCGGCAAATAGTACTTATAACTGGTCCTCAGAGTTCTGGTCATCACAGTGTCTCCACAATTATGTGTGGTTGCCACTTGTGTCTTTCTTTGCTGGCTTTCAACAAGCAAAGTCAATGATGCCACACTTTACAACCGTGTCTTTAGTGAAAGCAATCCTGCTCCTAATTGTTGCCATAAACAGAGGACTGGCTGTGGTAGGGTTGCAGCAAAATTGAATGAGTAATCCAGAATTTACCAATCTGATTAAATATTTACAGACAAGACTCAAGATGCAGAGTTTATTTGAATGCTAGTCTTAAAATAAGATCTAATGCAACAGGTCAGCTTTCTGACTGAATCTCTTCTAGGAGAGAGGTTATATAAAGCTGTGTTATTGCCCCATTGTTACTTGATTTCTATATATCAGTTCCATGGTTGATCATCTGACTTAAACAGAATTTCATTCTTCAGATATTTCAGGGATGCACACAGCTACTATTTGTAATGATGCCGTGATCCTATCACTATCATTGATGGCTCTATAGAGGGCCCTTCAGCCTTTTAATATATCTTCTGCAGGGAGCAACTGCTATAGTTAAGCTGCACTAAAACCCAACTCAAAGTATTACTGAGAGGACATTGAAAACTTGACCTGATTCATTATTAGGCGGATATTCAAACAGGTGGTTTATTTTAAGCATAGAGGTGTATTGGTTATTTGATAGATGATCAGTTAAAGGAGCACAATTTGGTAGCATTTCTCTGTCTGTGTTCCTGGATCTTTACCTTCTGCCATGATATCTTCCTGTCCTGCCTGAAAGTGTTGGTGGTTGGAGGCCACTCCTACCTTGAGACAGATTCCAAATGGTTGTCTTAGGGGTTTGGGGCCTCACATCACAGTCCGCAGAGTGATCTGCAAGGTCCCATTCTGCCCTTATTTACCATCTACATGAAGCCTCCGAGAGTAATCATCAAGAATGGTAGTGTATAAGCAAATGTCAAGTATCTTTTGTCTTCTCCCATCTTCATCATTTATATCAGCCTCTTTGGTAGACTACTTTCTTTGCTAAATTGCAGATCAGATGAGATGTTACAGGGTAAAACAGGAAACCTCTATTTCTAACTGCAATTGATTTGCCAACTACATTCCTTCCTGGAAGAGTCCGATATGGCCTGTGGTTCTCCATACCCGTGTTATGTCTCAATTAGATATTGTAATATACTCCATAGGGGGATGGTCTTAAAAGAAACTTGAAAATTGCAGCAGAGCCAAAACATGGGAATCAAGTTTCTGTTGGATGCTTCTGCTGAGATCTTATGAAATCGGTCCTGGCATAGCTACATTGGCCCACAGATTCCCAAATCAAATGACAGAGGTCATTCAGATTTATGCAAGTGGTAGTCCTAACCTTAAGAAAAATCTGCAGAGTGCAATAGCATAATTCAATAGCTGTAAAAGACTATTGTATAAGAAACAGCTACATATAGCTCAAAATATGTGTTGCTTCACACAAACAGTGTAGCAGCAACATGTCTTTTGAGCATCACATAACACAGGGGTCCCCGACCCCCGGGCCACTAGCAGGCACGGCCTACTCAAAACTAGGCCGTGCAAGTGGCAATCCAGCATGCATTTGTGCAGCTCAACTTTCACAAGTCAAGCTGCGCGGGCATGCATATGTGTGCTGGGCCACCTCTCATGTGACCCTGTTCACCTCTCCTCCCCTTTGCTGGGTCAAAGGGGAGGAGAGGACTGTTGGGGACTGTTGACAAACTGCTTTGACAAACACACATCACAGCAAAATCATATAGATCAATTTAAATTGATTCCTCCTTGTTAGTTGAATCTATGCAGACCTTCAGTTCCTACTTACCAACTGTAGAAGATTCATGGGATATCCATGTCTAGGTGAACGAGGCCTAAGTGACCTGGAGATCACCATTCAGGTGGCACTGCACGATTGTTTAAGTAAACAACCAGAAGATTAAAATTACTGAAGACATAAAAAGGGCACTTGACATTTCTGCTCATTAACTAGCTGATGAGTCTAACTCATTTGGCATTAGTTTATTTATCGTCAGCACATTGTCCCACGTATCTTGTCAACACAATGAGCTTCACTCCAACATCACCTTGAGTTCTGTTGATGGCTCCTCTCAGTAGGAAGGGAATGGGTGGGTTTTATCAGTGGCCAGTGTCACTTCATGTGTGTCACATAGAGCTGCTGCCAACCTCAGGCTCAGGCTGTAAGAAGCCTGTTATTAGAACACAGCAGCCTGCAATTACTGCAGGTTCAAGCCCGGCCCAAGGTTGACTCAGCCTTCCATCCTTTATAAGGTAGGTAAAATGAGGACCCAGATTGTTGGGGGGGCAATAAGTTGACTTTGTAAATATACAAATAGAATGAGACTATTGCATTATACACTGTAAGCCGCCCTGAGTCTTCGGAGAAGGGCGGGATATAAATGTAAATTAAAAACAACAACACCACTTTGACATTTCAGGACTAGCATTTTGTGCACCAGAACAGTCAGACAGAAAAAGCCATATAAATGTCCCACTCTCATCTGGAAAGAACTTTAATCTTCAACAACTGATGCAAAGCCCAATTTTTCTGAACAATTCTTGGGATGGGGTGGCATATTAATCTAAGTAATAAATAAATAATTTGGCAACTTCCAAATTATTATTTATTAACAATAAAACAAAATTAGGGATGATGCACTAGAGAAGCACAGAATTTCTTAGATTCGCCATCTGGAAACCAGTTTTAATCTCTGCATACAGTGGATATTTTCAAAAAAGAAGCTTCACCATATGTAATGTGCCTTTAATGTGGTATCTAGCTCTTTTATTCTTTTGTCATTTTTTGATCATAGGCAAACAATTGACCAGTTCTATGATGTGCTTTATATCACAGCAAGCAACCTTTCACAGCCAGAAACTGCAGATTCTCTTCTGGTACTTTTTTTGGGTGTTTCCATGTGTGTATGTGTATAATAACCTGCTATCCATCCTTCCTTCCTTCCTTCCTTCCTTCCTTCCTTCCTTCCTTCCTTCCTTCCTTCCTTCCTTCCTTCCTTCCTTCCTTCCTTCCAATATTTTCAGGAATTATTAGAAGTTTTAACTTTAATTAATGTTTCAAACCATTTTTTAAATCATTAAAACAATAGAAAACATGCCATATGGAGTATTATGCAGACTAAACCTGATGGTTGTTCACTCTTTTTGTACATAAATGCTAGGTAACTCATGCTGACAACTGCCAGATGGAGTTGTTATTATTGTTATTATTATTTATTATTAGTATACTGCTAAATGAAGAAAAACTGACAGCAGTTTACAAACCACTCAGTTAAAAGATCCATGCTAAAGAAATTAAGATATCACATATATACCGTATTTTTCAGACTATAAGATGCACCGGTATATAAGACGCACCAAGGTTTTGAAGAGGTAAGTAAGAAAAAAAAGATTTTTGCCCTCCCCGGCCCCCATGAGCACTCTGCAGGCCTCCCAAACCTCTCAAACCTTTGTGAAAAATGGGCCCGTTTTTGCAAAAAATGGGGCACACAGAGGGTTTGGGAGGCCTGCAGAGTGCTCCTGGGGGCTAGGGGCAAAAATGCCCTGATCTTTTTTAAAAATAGGGAAAAATACCCCGTTTTTTGGGGGGGGGAAAGGCAAAAAACAGGCCTATTTTTTTCCAAAAATGGGGACATTTTTGTCCTCCCCAGCCTCCAGGACCACTCTGCAGGCCTCCTAAACCTCTGTGCACCGTTTTTGCGAAAAACGGGCCCATTTTACAAAAATAGGACAAGGGGTGGGGCTTTGGGAGGCCAAAAATGGCTATATTCGGTGTATAAGGCGCACCAACATTTCCACCCTTTTTTTGGGTGGGGGGCAAGTGCATCTTATACTCTGAAAAATACAGTATGTAATATAACATATAGACAGTGGTGGGTTTCTACCGGTTCACCCCAGTTCAGGTAAACTAGTAGTGGCGGCATCAGGAGGCTCTGCCCACCCATCCGTATGTCATCACGTACACTCTGCCATGCGCAGAAGGTTCTGCACCCACACGCACTCCCAGTTCCGACCGGTAGCAAAGGTAAATGGAACCCACTACTGCATATACACATATATAACAGCCAATAGATAAAACTAAATAATACAGGTACAAAAAGGAAAAGAAAACAAACAATTAATTTTAAAATAAAAGAGATAAGAAGTTAGCAGTGAACTCATCTCCAATACTCTATGGACAAGTTTTGTTTTAAGTAACTTCTGGAATATTCAGTATATATTCTTAAAGGTCTTTCTTGGTAGCCTGTAATATACCCAATCCTGTGTTATGCTGTGCACATAATTTAGCTGCTTAAATTAATTTAGTTTGAGATCCCTTGGGTTCCTGAACATTTTGAAACAACTTCAAATTCACATGGTGTAAAAGAATAATTGTGGACCTAAAGTCTATGGCTTATCGTCAAGAAAGATGGCGCAGAGGTCAAACAATGAAACTTTGATTTATTTCAATAAGGTTCTCTGCAAATCGAAACTTTATTTATTTATTTACATATTTATTTATTTACCATATTTCTATTCTGATGTGATCAAAAGTTTTTCTAGTCTTCCTGTGCAGTGGTTTTCTTGATCTTGTCAACTGTACTTGTAGGTCTGACATCAGTGTTACTTCTCAGGAAAGCAATTGTTAAATCAACATGTCAATATCTCAGTTGTCTCCTGAAAGGGCACCTTTGGGACAATCATGACCTGGATGACTGAGAATCTCTACAGACTTTTAGCTATACAATTTGGGATGAACACCCTTTGAATGGTGTGGGAGTAGGAATGGATTTCCAGAGGAGAAAAATTGCAGACTACAGGAACCAGGAGCACTACTCAAGTGACCCTGAGGACACAGATAAACCTTCAAGTCCTTCAATGACCCTCTAAAACAGGTGTGTCAAACTTGCGGCCCGAGGGCTGGATGTGTCACGTGCTGGCCGCGTCCCGTCCAGTTTAGTGAAGAGAAAAAGATACGATACATCATGTGACGCCACTATGACAATGCGAGTTTGACACCCCTGCTCTAAACGGTTGAAAATTACCAGCTGTCTGCAAGGAATATAAATCCTTCCATTCCCCACTATTCTCTCAGAGCTGAAGAAGCTTCTTGGATGAGGAGTGAAATGTCTTCAAAGAAAAAACAAGAAAGTCCAGTTGCCTCTTGAAAAAAGCACCTGTGGGACAGCAAATTGCACTGTTTCATTCTTGCAGAAACTGTCCATTACTGAGTGAACTGTCTCTGGATGACTATCCTATTTTGCTGTTAGTGCAACGTTCCCAACTTTCCTTCCTATATCCTCGGAAGAAGCTAAGGTTAGTTCATTTTTTAAAATTTTTTAATTTGCATTTATATCCCGCCCTTCTCTGAAGACAGGGCGGCTTACACTATGTCAAGCAATAGTCTTTATCCTATTTGTTTATTACATACAAAGTCAACTTATTGCCCCCAACAATCTGGGTCCTCATTTTACCTACCTTATAAAAGATGGAAGGCTGAGTCAACCTTGGGCCTGGTGGGACTAGAACTTGCAGTAATTGCAAGCAGCTGTGTTAATAACAGACTGTCTTAGTCCATTGAGCCACCAGAGGCCCTTTCATTGAATACTTGTTTTTTTTACATTGGTCAACTCCTAGGATTGTGTTTGGGTAGGGAATTCTTGATTACCAGTATAGAGTGGAAGCCTCCTTTTAATATGTGCTATACTGGCAAGAATTTCTGAGTATATCATGCAAACATGTAACCTGGAAGAGCTTTGGTAAGTACAGATTGAGATTGGCATAGTTTACTACATGTAATTAAGATTCAAGTTAAGTCTCTGTTCACCCCAATGGAAGTATTTTTTTCCAATTCTGATGGATGATTCTGCTCTTTATCAAATCCATCTTCTAATGTGTGCAAATAAAAGAGTCTCTGTTTCACTCTCACCCTACCCATAGGAGAATAAGATACAGCCAGCAAAAACAAGAGGCATGGCTAGGTTTCATGCTAGAATTAAGGATATGGGGAAAAAAAAGGAGGAAACAAATACATTAGGAAAATTACTGCCAGAGTAAGTTATTCAGGTTAGATTGTCCAGGGAGAAAGTTAATATGTTCCCTAGCCATTAAAGAAAGCTTTCCATGACAGTGCTACCATTCATGAAAGGCTTCTATGGTGCCAATAGCAAAGATCTTACGGCATTCTCATTTAATTTAATGGGAATGCGGTGAGGCCCTCATATTTCATGCCTCCAGATCACAGAACTGTGCACTATACATCTTATTAATCAGCATATACCAATGCTGTTTGTATAAACCAACCCTGACTGTTAATTACCGATGCTGTTCGTTGAAATTTTGTATCTTTTTTTCTTTCTTTTCTTTTTTGGCCTAGCAAGTTTTTTTTTCCAGCGGGAGAAGTAACCACGATGCTTCTGCATTAAATGAAGTTTGAACTTTAGTCAAAGTTATCCCGCATTTCCTATCGCTTTCAAGGTGGCTCATATGATGTTCCTGACCGTTGAACCTGTTACCTTGGGAGGAGCCAAATTTCAATAAGAAGTCCTCTTTAATTCGGCCTGCTCAATGAGCAAAGTTTGAGCAGATGTTTATAGCGAGCTGTGGAGTGCCAAATACTTTTGAAAGTGCTTAATTGTATTTGTTTAAGGACACCATACCTGGCACAGAAGCTGAATGCCTGGAGTGTGATCATCACAAAGAGAACACGTGTTTCACATTAGGACGCATCCCTTGCCAATTACATCCTACTTTCTCTTAACAAAAAGCTGAGGGTAGCTTTTACACAGATCCTCGTGTAAGAAAAATAGGAGGCTACGGAAGGTGAGAAAGAAGAACAAGGAAAGAAGTTTTGAGGCTGACAGTTCTGGTTTCTAATCACAGTGAAGAATTTTACAAAGGCTCTTCTATCATAGGTTTTTTTTGTTTTGTGTTTTTTGCAGGAAAGATATTGAAGTAATATATCGTAAAATAAATGTTGTTCTTTGCTAGTTCTCTCTCCTAGGACCAGGAATATTAAAGAGTTTCAACAGAAGCTATGAGATCTGAAGGGGTGTTTTGCAGTGTTTGAGGATAGCTTATCACTTCTCAAATTTGAAGATTTTGCTTCCAGAAAAATAAGTAGGCAAATTAGTCAATAAACCACACCTGTCTCTTTGACTGATTCTTAACTGAATACCTCTAGAGTCATTTTCATAATAATTAACTCCAAAACCATATGGGAAGAAGTGCTTTTTTCCCCCCTTTTAGAAATCACTACATTACAAAGTCTTCTTTGCAAAACCTTTCAAAATTACAAATGAACAAAAAAAAAATCATCTGAAACTTGTTGCTTACGTACCCATCAGAAGGCACGTTGCCTACAGATCTATGAAGAAATAAAATTACTTTTATTTCTGAGTTACGACCATAACGAGCCCAACATTTCTGTTGCTAAGTGAGACATTTGTAAAGTGAGTTTTGCCCCGTTTTACAACATTTCTTGCCGCAGTTGTTAAGTGGATCACTGCAGGTAAGTTAGTTAAGTGAATCTGGCTTTCCCATCGACTTTGCTTGTCAGAAGGTCACAAAAAGAGTTCATATGACCCTGACAATGTGACTGCCATCATCCTAAATATGATTAGGTTGCCAAGCATCTGACTTTTGATCACATAACTATGGAAATGCTGCAATGGTCCTAGGTGTGAAAAATAACATAGTAAAAAGTGGGGAGGGCAGTTACAAAACTTTTCCCATTTCTGGGGACAGCCAGGAGGAAGCACTGAGTTTTGGATGTCTGGATGGAGATTTTGGATTCAGTCTGCAAAGCCAAGAGAAAGTCTCCCTAACTCTAACCCTAACCCTAACTCTGCCGACTCCGACAAGACCTGTGTTTAACACACAGAATCATCTATTGCAATGTCCTTCCTGTTAAAGACTACTTCAGCTTCAATCGCAATAATACAAGAGCAAACAATAGATTCAAACTTAATGTTAACCGCTTCAATCTTGATTGCAGAAAATATGACTTCTGTAACAGAGTTGTTAACGCTTGGAACGCACTACCTGACTCTGTGGTCTCTTCTCAAAATCCCAAAAACTTCAACCAAAAACTGTCTACTATTGACCTCACCCCATTCCTAAGAGGACTATAAGGGGCGTGCATAAGAGCACAAAAGTGCCTACCGTTCCTGTCCTATTGTTCCCTTTCATTATATCAAATTAATATAGTTGTTGCATACTTTTGCTTATATATATGTTTATACGATGTGTTGTTGTTTTATGTCAATGTTTGCGTATACTGTTGTGACAAAATAAAATAAAATAAAAAAATGATCCCAGGGGAATTGGGCTGCTTTTCAAATCAAAAATTGTGATTCAAGCTGAATGTTGCTGTTGTTTATTTATTTTAGAAAATTTATATTTCTGCCTACTCACACATGGCGACTCAAGGTGGCTTACATGGATATAAAAACAACATTTAAAAGAAAGAAAAGTAATACAAAAAAATAATAAAACAATAAAATAATAACACCCCCCCCAACCCCAGCGGCAACACACATTCATACAAGCCATGTAATGGGCTCCATCCCAGTCTGGGTTCTCCAGGCCTGCTGGCAGAACCACATCATCAGTGTTAAGGCTGTTCAACAGTGGCAACAATTTGTTTTGGGATATGGTGACTTCTCCCATGCTGAAGGTATTTAAATGTTGACTCACTCTTTCAAAGACACTGAGTTAATAAATTGGAGTGTTATCTATTATTGCATCCCTATTGTTATTTGTGCAAATCCTTACAATTAACAGAAGAAATGCCAATGCTCATGGGCGACACTACAGTTCAAAAATTACTATACTATAAGATAATTTATTCATATTTCATAATCATGAAATACAGAGATATCCCTAAAGAGTAATCAGCTCAAGGCTGGAGCTTCAGTTCCAGAAGCCATGGATTTCTTTCCTGTTTTTGTTCATAGAAAAGTAGACGGTCACAAAGTCACGCATTTTCTCATTATGCAGTCTATGCATTTTTACTCATAGGTAAATGAGTAAGTGGGACTTTTAAGAAATAGGCATGTAAGATACAAGCTATTAAATCTTCTATCAAGAACCGAGACATTGATTTACAGAACACCATCCACAATTCCACATGTTCTCCAAATGCGGCTTCTAAATGACCCCCTTGAATAAATGCAAGATGAAACTTTCATGTGACAATATACAATTCTCATACAAGGAAATATATAAGCTGCAGGGAAATCACCTGAAGACTAAATCCACTAATGACCTAGATATTACACTTTAATTTATTGATAACTAAATAATCAGAGGTTTTTTTACAGGCTTCTAAAGTCCTGACAATTGTGTATTGTGCACTTCAGCATGCACGCTGACACAAACAAAAACAATAATAACATCTGAAATGTAGTTAGGAACACAATTGAGAACATCTGTATAGTAAGCAGAAATAAATTAGAAATACTGAAGTGTTTTGTAGCTGTGAAACTGGAGAATATATAAAAAAAAATAACTGACAGCACCTGGATTAAGCAGTTATAAATAATGGATAAAGGGGAAAATCACATTACCCCCTGTGTAAATTCCTCCTCCTCTGAAATATATTTTATGAATGTAGAATTACAGTAATAAATGCAATATTCGTTTTTCCCCATAGAAGCTCTACTTCACAGCTATAATGTAGTTTGAAAAAGCAATCATGACTATAATGTACTTTGAAAAAGTAATGACCAGTACAGACAGTGTTTGCCGGAGTTGCTGTTTCCCTAAAATAATTTTGCTCTAACTTTAGGAAAGGAAGACACATGTTGCTATTGAAATACTTCATTACACTTACTAGCAAGTAATTCTCTCCAAAACAACCCACCTCTCTAACAAATAAATATCAAATGTCTTACAACAGAGTTGTGTTAGCAGACAACAGAGCCCCCACCCCCCAGTTATCTTTGATAACAGTTTTGCTGATACTCCCATAAAGTGTCTTTAATTTCAATATTCAGTAGCAGTACACGCCTTTGCGGAAAAAGCAAAAGCAAGCGAGTTGAAGAGGAAGTCAAGCTAGAATCAAACAGCAACCCAGCAGATTCTAAATGAAAACAGACAAGAATTTCCCTTCAGCTCATAGATAGAAAATGTCAGAAACATAAAAAAACATTATGAAGTCAGGCAAAAGTCTGGAGTGTTTTCCCTTCATGATTAATGATTGGTCTGAAACAGGATGGGAAAGGTAAAGCAAAGTTCCTCTTGAAGTACCTTAAAAATGCCACAACTGGCGGCGAGGGCAGGGGGTGGGGGTGGGAATATTGCAACATCAATTTAAAAATAATAATAATAAAAAAAATCCCCTTCCAGTACGATGTAAAGGTCAGGCAAGATTTGGGTGTTTTTAAATGCTGTTGTGAAGGAATGCTTATAAAGGTTAAGATGTCATGTTGTTTCAGAGTTATGGGCACGGGAGGGGGGTCCTTGAGTGCCAGCTGCACCTCAGGCCACTGTGGGCTGTGAGACACAATGACAATGGACAGCAGGAGACTGGCAGATCATAGGCTATTGCTGGGGAAAATTGTACCTTGCTTCCCGAATAATGCAAAGGGATATGAATATTTCAGAAGCAAAAACAAAAATATCCTGTCTTAAAAATATGCCTTCAATAACACCGCAAAGCAGTTTAATTTAAACCCCCCAAAGCAGGAACATTTCCAGAGTTCAAGCTGACTCTCTGTCCTTAACTCAATTTATTACGCCTCTCATTTGCAGTACAAATACATATGGTTTGCACAGGCACTACGAGCTAAATTCAACCTGTTTCAGATATTGGCTAGCAAATGGGAAAGGAAACGTGATACGGCTGTTTAAGGTATCCTTTTTAAACATTAAACACATAAGCACTTGTGGCTGAAAAGGTATGGAAATAGGTATTGGCCATGGTGCGTTTGTCTATCTCTTCCAAAAATTCCTGGACAAATTTCTTCATGGCTGTTATAGAATTATTTGTAGACTTGGGCCTATTTAGTTACAAAGAAAAAGCAGGACCATAAGAATATTGAAACTGCTTTGTGTCAGGCTCCAAAGTTGTAAGCAAACTCAGAGACGGTGGTAAAAGATTCATTTCACATCCATTAGTCTCTTACTCAGTCCCAGAGTAAGAAGTCTAAAACTCAGGTTCTGATTTGGTATTAGGTGATATCCTACACAGTGGTGGGTTTCAAATTTTTTTACTACTGGTTCTGTGGGCGTGGCATAACTTGGTGGGCGGGGCTTGGTGGGTATGGCAGGGGAAGGATACTGTAAAATCTCCATTCCTTCTCCAATCCAGAGAAAGGTTACTGCAAAATCCCCATTTCCTCCCAATCAACTAGGACTTGGGAGGCAGAGAATAGATGGGGGCGGGGCCAGTCAGAATTTTTACTACCAGTTCTCCGAACTACTCAAAATTTCCGCTACTGGTTCTCCAGAACTGGTCAGAATCTGCTGAAACCCACCTCTGGTCATATGTCTAATTGCTCATCAAGGACAATTGAAGGTGAATGGCAGAAGACTAAACTATACTGCGGTCCACCAAGAGAAGATGGTTTGGACATCATTTTAAGTTCATACTTCTCACTGGATTATGACACAACTATTCACATGTCTACAACTTTCAGCCTTGCAGTTTAAGCAATACAAATTAAGATACTTGGTTTGCCTCAATTTAAGGATTGTTTATATGAACTGAAACTGGCTGAAGAACTTCATAACAGCTGCATGATGCATCTCAATGAAATAGTACCAACTGCAATTAGGCCAACCCGGCTAACCTTAACTTCCTTCTGTTCTGATAGTGGATCTATTTAAAAAAAAAAGAGTCAGTAATTCAGGCAGCCTTCCCGTAGAAATTACTACTTATAATAGCAGAGCTGAGTTTCAGGTAAATGCATATGAGATTGCAGCTTTAAGTTATCTAATGGAAATGCATGCTTACAAAAAGACATTTTTATTAAATATAATTTCATTTTGACATTGCCCTCCCATTGATGCTAATCTCTCTGATGTAATAGAGATGTTCTGTAAAAAATGTGCCTTGGTTTGTCAGACTGCAAAGCCAGAACTGAAAAATGCAGCAGCGTAAGGAGTTATCAACACACCTTGGTTTGCCCATGACCTTTGCAAGCCACACTGGCTACCGGGTGACTTCTCTGGGTACAATTCAAAGTACTGTAGCTGGGCCTCCTCATTAAAAGTCTTTCATGACTGGGGCATGGGTATTTATGGCACTGCCCCCTCCTTAACTGTTTCTAATAGTACTTGTTCTTTTAACAATTGCCAAAGAACAAAGCTTTCCTTTGCCAGTTATTAAAATAAAGGCAATATGCTAAAGACCCATGAAAGCATGCCAGTGGTGTTATTTTAACCCATAGGAAACGGTGCCATGAATGCCTCCAACAAAGATAACAAATTAGGCTTTATTCTGGTTTGCATGGCTATTTTTCAAACAAGTACAAACCAGAGTTTTCCTGCATTTCTTTTGGAACGCCGGTATTTCGGGTTACTGATCAACATGTGTGGGGAACAATGAAAGGGTGAATTCAGGATTGTTTTTATCATAGCTTGCGATTATGTCTGAACAAATCTACTACTGCCAAGCTGCTTAGATTCCTTTCCCCCTCCTCTCACATTTAGAATAACTAAATGTAGTTATATAGTGAGAACATAAGGCAGGAACATGTCTTCTAAGTATCAGAGTGGTTTTTATTTGTTTTTATCCAATGCTTACTTCGTTCTAATTTATCTTTCATAGCTGGGAAAAAGCATGCCTTTGTTGAAGATTTAATATTTCCCATCCCCTAATTAAATAACAATATAAGTTTACTTAGAGCAGTATTTAGCAATTAATGGGGTTTACCTGCTGGAATTTTGCCCCTATGGAAAACCACCAGTTCGTTCTACCACAAGAACTCCAACTCTCATTAGCTCATTACCCTGAACTTTTTCAACACCTAATGTGAGCTAACTATAAATCTTCTGTGACCCCTGGTTTATGTAATGCCAAAAAAGATGAGATGGTCTCTTACTTCTGGTAGTGAAACCAGGGGAATCAGGTTTCAGGAAGACTTCATTCATTAAACATACTTTTTTTAAGTGTCTTTCTTCTTTTCTGTTTCCAAAACTGTGTGGGAGGGGAATGTTTGGTAATATATCGAAAAAGTTCACTCTAACAACCAAAAGATGATCCAAAAGAGACTTCACATACACAAAGTTGTAAATGTAAGCACTGCATCACTGTGGTGGTGCAGTGGTTAGAAGGCAGCATTGCAGGCTAACTCTGCCGACTGCTAGCAGTTGGATTCTGACTGGCTCAAGATTGACTCACTTTTCCATCCTTCCGAAGTCAGTAAAATGAGGACTCAGATTGTTGGGGGCAAAAGGCTGACTCTGAAAACCGCTTAGAGAGGGCTGTAAAGCACTGTGAAGTGGTATGTAAGTCTAAGTGCTATTGCTATCAAAAGAAATACCACAGCAATAAAAAAAAAGTTGTTGCTAATTGAAAGAATTGGATAACTGAGCTCATGAACCATAGATGTCTGTGTGCTACAATCATTTCATATCATGGGCAGACTCTGGCAGACATGCATTTCCACATAGCAAAAGGCACTTTTTCAGCTAAGTGAAATATCACGATAATCAACACCTTGAGTTATTCAAGAGGAAATGTTTGAAGAGCTCTTATGAAAAGTTCAGCATAACCCCAATTCTCTGTTTACTTGCATCTTACTGGAAACATTAAATCACCTACATTCGGCTCTGAAGTGATCTCTGCAAGTGATTTTTTTAAAAAACATGTTCCTCTCTTAAATCCATTTGTAAAATAATTTAACATTCATACATTTGAGTTATGATACACCTGCTAAGAAAATAGTTGTTTTCTGTAATCAAGTTTGCTTCAAATTTGGTAATTCACTATTTAAAGAAATAAGGCTTCTGTGTTCACCAAACTAAATTAAGAAGCATACCTATGTTGATTGCTCTGGAGAAGATAGGATGATATCATTAGGATACAGCCAAAATTAATTTCTTTTCTTAATTTTCTTTTGTTTTTTCCAGTTTTTTAGGGGGAACAAGTAGATGTAATGGTATGTGAGAAAGACCTTGGGAGATGGAGAGAAGAGATGGTCCTACCGAACTATCAGGTAAGAGACAGCAATAGCCTGCAGGGACATTTCCTAGCTTCTTGGACTATAACAAAGATGGTGGGAGATTTGTATTTTCAGACCTGTATGATTCTGTTAATGTAGCCTTACAATAAAATAGAATTTTATTATTTAATAGAAAACACCTAGTTGTGTTTTCTGTCTAGTCCAGGGGTCTCCAACCTTGATCCCTTTAAGACTTGTGGACTTCAACTCCCAGAGTTGAGTTCAACTCCCAACTCCCAGCAAAGCTGGCTGAGGGACTCTGGGAGTTAAAGTCCACAATCTTAAAGGGACCAAGGTTGGAGACCCCTGGTCTAATCTACCTGGGAAGACCGTCAGTAAGCACATTAAGTCTGTTCGTTATTTTTTAATGAGAAATCTGTAGCGCAAACGGTGTATCATGTTTAGCAAATCCACTTATACTTAATGAATAAAATCAGGGAGTAAAATAATTATGCTTCTCTTATACAAGTGAGTCCTTAGCAGAATGGTTAGAAAAATCATGTGGACAAAAACAGAATATAAAGCATATTTTCCTGGGGAAGGGACTTCCACTGCTGTGAAGCTACCACAGAGAGAAACCCAGTTCTTTACCAATAAAGTGCTTATAAGTATTTCCCTCTTGTAATCATAGTTACATAAGAGCAAAGTTTGGTTCACACAGTCGTTTCTCATTCTCAGGGCCTTATAAAATAAATAGTGTCTCTTCTTCTGCTATCAGCAGACATTAACCCAGCTGAAAGGATTGACTCAACAAGACCTAAGCTTAACTCACAGAATCATCTATTGTAATGTCCTTCCTGTTAAAGACTACTTCAGCTTTAATTGCAATAATACTAGAGCAACTAATAGATTTAAACTTAATGTCAACCGCTTTAATCTAGATTGCAGAAAATATGACTTCTGTAACAGAATCATCAGTGCTTGGAATACTTTACCTGACTCTGTGGTCTCTTCCCATAATCCTAAAAGCTTTATCCAAAAACTTTCTACTATTGACCTCACCCCATTCCTAAGAGGACCATAAGGGGCGTGCATAAGTGCACAAACGTGCCTACCGTTCCTGTCCTATTGTTTTTCTTTTCTTCTTTCTATATATATGCTTATACCTCCTTATATTTACTCATATTTGTTTATATACTATATAATCTTTTGTATGATTCCTACATATATTGTTGTGACAAAATAAAAAAAATAAAAAAAATAAAAAAAATGCACAGATTGGCCTTTTGATTTAACATTAGCTTGAAGCATTTTGTAAGGTTGGGTTGTACAAAGTACATAGATTTTTTTAAGTGCTTTTCTGAATTAGGGATGTTACAGGTTACATTTTTAAATTCACGAAATTTAAAAAAACAAAACAAACCAGGAGCTGAAATTCCTAACAGTGTTTGCATAAATTAGTTATTAGTGCATTCACAATAAAGGGACTTCCCTTCACATACTTATCCCAAACTAAATGTAAGTAACCTGCATTTAAATTTGAATGAGACTTAAGAGCTACTTATTTTCTTTTGAATGAGGCCAGATTGTAGTTGGCTTTTAATAGCACATTTATAGGCTCAGTTCAGAGGTGACAAGAAAAACTTGTTTTGTACTATGTGAAACCTTGTTTTCATTCTTTTCCATAAGGTGGAGATCAAGAGTCCATTTTTCCATGGTTTGTATTATGACAAAATTGGGAATCTGCAGCTTATTTAAGCTATATTTAATAAAAGCAAAAGAAGGCAAACTGTAATTAAATCCTAACTTCCTAAACCTAGACAGCAGAAGAAAGTGTAATTGCTTAAAAGACAAACTTTATTTTTTAAGCCAAAAAGACATGTTGTTTACCATTAATGGACGCCACATTAAGAAACTAACCATCACTCTATACATACATTTTGGAGGAAAGAAAAGGTTATCTGGAGGATGAGGGAAAAAAAAGATTGTTGGAATTGTTTGTTCACACATACTTGTGTAAGTATTCCTCCCTTCTAATTAAGATATGCTCAGTGAGTCATCCCTGGGTAAATTCGACCGTGTCACGTGAAATCACGTGACATATTGTGATGTTTATTGCCTTTGCGGAACCGGGATGGGCGTGGCCTGTGCATGATGCATCCGGCCCATGGGCCGCCAGTTTGACATCCTTAGAGTAATCTATAATTTTAATTATATCAAAATACTAGGAAGCCCTAATTTTCTTATTATGCCCTTCTTTTGAATGCCTTCTCTACTCCGATGTAATGTGGGGGAAATAGATATTATGTAAATTAAAACATAGGTAGCTAGATAATTTATTAATGTACCCTATAGGTAAATTAAGTAACTGGGATTTAAATAAAAAGGGGAAAAGAATGGAGATTAGTGTAACACTGCTACTTTGGAGGACTTTTGAATGGATTACTGGCTATTTTTAACTAACTTAGAAGTTACAGATAGTCCTTGCTTAATGCCCTAATTGGGACAGGCAACTCCATCACTAAGCAATGCAGTCACTAAGTGAAAAAATTCTCATGACTGTGCTAGGCTTATAACATCAATTCCACTGGGGCCATTAGGAGAATCACCTGCAATTGTTGAGACATGTGACTGTGACTTTAGTGCTGGCTTCTCCATTGACTCTGCTGGTTGGAAGCCAGCTGTGGAGCACACAATTTTGTGACTGTGGGATGCTGTCACTGGGTAAGTGCCTGCCAGTTGCAAAACTAACCTGTTTGGTGAGACAAAAAAAATGTTTGTGAAAGACTGGAAGGCTTAATGGATATTTTGCTGAAAGAAGGAAGAAATGAAATGATGATTTATGGATTTGAAGATTAAGAAATACATGAATTAAATGACAGGGTTAAGGATCTTGCATAACTTCTAAGAGGGAGGAAGGTTAATAAGAGTGTAATTAAATATTGAAAAAAAGCTTGGAAGTCATTTATATATTATTTAACTAAACCAACCTTCCTTCCTTCCTTCCTTCCTTCCTTCCTTCCTTCCTTCCTTCCTTCCACAATAAATATAAATAAATATTTTTTTAAAAAAGTGCACCTGCCAGTTGTGTCACACCTAAATTTCAATGTGACCGTGGCAACACTGCAATACTAGTCATAAAGTGCAAGCTGGAAGTGCAAGGAGAGTCATTAAATAAGTTTCTCACTGCTATTGTAACTTTGAACAGTTGCTACACAGGGCAGCCATTAAGCAAGGACTACCTGTAAAGAGGTGCTAACTAAAAAGGCAAAAGATTTTAAACTCCTGTGTTAGAAGACATTGAATAATGCAAGGGCAAATTCTGCAGTATTAAATCTAGAACAGTTTGGTTATTCATTCAAATTATTCAATTATCAAATAATAACTATTACTAATTTGAAGAAGTCAAAGATCTGTTGCTTGGTAGAATCTCTGATAAAGGCAAAGCTAGACATTTCATCGCCATAGCTAAGTCAGGTTTAGTGCAAGTATGTTGAATATGCAGTTAAAGCTGATAATATCTGTTGGCCATTGTTGGAAAGCAACAAAAATCCACTGCCAAACCAACTCTATACTAGCCAGGCTTGGAACAGAAGCGATGCCATATTCTAATTTTATGAACCACGCCATATGCTCCCTATATGGCTATATGACTGCTGTAGAATAGAATATGCCTGACATGAAATTGACCCCTAGTAAAATGGGCCAGTTCAGATTGGACTTGGGGCACTATAAAACTACACTCAAATGGCAGTTGATTCTTGTAAATTATAGGTCAAACGTTTGGTAAGTACGCTAATGCATGGATTCTTTTACTTATGTTAGGAGGCTTCTCCCTGATAAAGAAGACTAAAAGCTTTCCTATGAATTTTACTAAAGGTATGTATTTTTGAATCTGCTTCTCAAAGACAGAATGACACATCAGATTATATCAGTTTTCTAGCCATTGTGGAAAGCATGCAGTACAGCTCTTTAGAATCTTATTTTTGATGAGGCATAGAATGCAGTCTTGTTAGCAAAGTCACTCTCAATGCTTCTTATCTGCTACCACTATAACTACTAAAGTTCAAAAACCAGAGTTTCTTTTTTTAAAAATCTCCTATTTACATATTTTGTGCCAAAATTTATAAATTATGGTTTCAGGTATCATTTCTGGCTTACCCACTCCTACTTAATGGATGCTACCTTACTTTGACAGAATGCCTAGAGTTTAGCGTTTACAATATTACAGCAATAATAATTACAACAACAATAACTGCAATAACTGTTAGGATGATGAGGATTCTATCTCAAGTGATGGAAATAAAACTGGAACTAGACATTTTCTTTTCCCAGAAAGGATATTAAACATCTTTTCGTCTACTGTTTTATTTTAGTTTAAGGTAGGAACATAGACTTCTATTGTGCCAATATGAACTTTAATATGTATTCATTCCTTTTTAGCCTTGCAAAATATTTCCACCGAGATTAACAATAAGCTTTCCTATCTGTGGGTGGTCTGGCTGAACATGTATACTTTAATTATTCAAGGTCAAGGCATCAAGATGTACACATATGCTGGAATAACTTCGCTTTAAAATAAAAATCCCTGTCTTACATTTTCCCACATTTGGCTTAAAAAGAACTGTTGTATGGTAGTTGTTTTTTTGGGGGGTTTTATTTGGGGGGGGGGGAAGAGAAGAATCTTTTAGTGGTATAGTGGTTGTACCCTTTATCTGGAATGCAGAATATTACCTATTTCAAACCTTGCAGAATGTTTTAATTATTACGGTTTTTCTTTTCCTGAAACTACCTACTTCTCTGCTTTATTGTTTGTAATAAATCCACTGGTGTACCATTTCATCAGTCTTCCAATCACTTAAGGAAGAAGGATTTCTAACCCCAAACCTACTAAGAAATAATAATAATAATAATATTAATAATAATAATAATAATGATAAAAGAAAATGTGATGACAACTTTACGTGGGAACCATCAAGAAAGAAACAAAAGGTTTAATACTCGCTGCTCAAGAACAAGCACTCCAAACTAATGGCATGAAAGCAAAGATACAAAAATCCACCGACAATCAAAACTGCCAACTTTGCAACAACGAAGTCGAAAGTGTCACATTTAATATATGAAGGCAGCAAAATCACACAAACTGATTACAAAGCTAGACAAGACCAAGTTGCTCAATTAATCCATTGGTCATTATGTAAAAAATACGACTTACCTGTATCCAAAAAGTCATGGGAGCATAAAGTGGAAAAAGTTATAAAAAATGAGAAGGTGAAGATCTTGTGGGACTTTCAAATGCAGACGAATTGTCACTTGGAACACAACACACCAGATATCACAGTTGTCAAAACCAAACATACAATTTATTGACATCAGCGGTACCAGGAGATGCCAGAGTCGAAGAAAAAGAACTGGAAAAAATCATGAAATATCGCGACCTGGCCATCGAAACTACATGGCTATGGATGAAACATGTAACAGTGATACCCATTGTCATTGGGGCTTCCTGCAATAACACCAGCAGAACTGCAAAAAACTGCGCTACTTGGAACATCGTACATCTTAAGAAGGTACTTTGTTTGATGCCTAGGATGCTGGCAGCAACCCGTATCAACCATTAGCACCAGTCAATGGTATTTGTGATGCATTTTTGAATGCTCAGTTGACTGAGTTTCATGTTTAATGAATAAAGTAAATAATAATAATGATACAATGGAACTAAACAAAAAAAGATCCAACTGAAAAGCAGATAATTCAGAGAAAGAGAAATAACAGTTAAATTTTTTTGTTTCTGCTGGATTTCAAACCAGTGGTCCTTGGGTCCTCCATCAAGTCCACCAAGCCCCTAATATTAATAGCTACAACAGAGATTAGAGAGCTAGAAGCCAAAGAGCATCAGTCCAGGTGAGGGGGTGTTCCTCTCTCAGTGTGGTAGCCAATCAGTTTGCCAAGGAAGAAAGATCAACACACCAACCAGACCACAATATTTGAGCTGATTCAAATTGGAAAAAACTAATTTCAGCGTTTTTGAGCAGGAAAACATAGGTTGCATTTGCAGTGGGCTACAAACAAAGGACAAAATATTCTGCCTTCCAGAAATGGCTGATAGATCACGTTCCCAATAGAGCAGGGGTGTCCAAACTACGGCCCGCGGGCCAACTGCGGCCCGCGGGTCAGTTTTTTTTGGCCCGCAGCAAATTCTGGAAGTATAATTTAAAATGGCCTTTAAGGCCAAGTAGGCTCATGCTCCTCCCCATGGGCGGGAATAATGAAGGAGGGGCAGAGGAGGCGGCGGCGGAAAGAGGCTGCTGGCTGTGCCTGCCCCAGCAGTTCTACCCTCGCCTTCCTCGGGCCGCCATCAAGAAACAGGTGAGGAGGGGTTCTGCCCTCGCCTCCGTGGGGTGGGAATAACGAAGGGAGGGGGGGGAGGCGGCAGCAAGCGCGAAAGAGGCTGCTGGCCGTGCCCGGCCCAGCAGCCCTGTCCTCGCCTTCCTCGGGTGGGAATAACGGCGAGGGGAGGCGGCAGCAAGCGAAGAGGCTGCTGGCCGTGCCCGCCCAGCAGCTCTGTCCTCGCCTCGGGTGGGAATAACGGCGAGGGGAGGCGGCAGCAAGCGCGAAGAGGCTGCTGGCCGTGCCCGCCCAGCAGCTCTGTCCCCGCCTCGGGTGGGAATAACGGCGAGGGGAGGCGGCAGCAAGCGCGAAGAGGCTGCTGGCCGTGCCCGCCCAGCAGCTCTGTCTCGCCTTCCTCGGGTGGGAATAATGAAGGAGGGGGAGGCGGCAGCAAGCGCGAAGAGGCTGCTGGCCGTGCCCGCCCAGCAGCTCTGTCCCCGCCTTCCTCGGGTGGGAATAACGGCGAGGGGAGGCGGCAGCAAGCGCGAAGAGGCTGCTGGCCGTGCCCGGCCCAGCAGCTCTGTCCTCGCCTTCCTCGGGTGGGAATAACGGCGAGGGGAGGCGGCAGCAAGCGCGAAGAGGCTGCTGGCGTGCCCGCCCAGCAGCTCTGTCTCGCCTTCCTCGGGCAGGGAATAACGAAGGGAGGGGGAGGCGGCAGCGAAGAGGCTGCTGGCCGTGCCCGGCCCAGCAGCTCTGTCCTCGCCTTCCTCGGGCAGGAATAACGGCGAGGGGAGGCGGCAAGCGCGAAGAGGCTGCTGGCCGTGCCCGGCCCAGCAGCTCTGTCCTCGCCTTCCTCGGGCAGGGAATAACGAAGGGGGAGGCGGCAGCAAGCGCGAAGAGGCTGCTGGCCGTGCCCGCCCAGCAGCTCTGTCTCGCCTTCCTCGGGTGGGAATAATGAAGGGAGGGGGAGGCGGCAGCAAGCGAAGAGGCTGCTGGCCGTGCCCGCCCAGCAGCTCTGTCTCGCCTTCCTCGGGTGGGAATAACGAAGGGAGGGGGCGGCAGCAGCGCGAAGAGGCTGCTGGCCGTGCCCGGCCCAGCAGCTCTGTCCCCGCCTTCCTCGGGTGGGAATAACGAAGGGAGGGGGGGGGAGGCGGCAGCAAGCGCGAAAGAGGCTGCTGGCCGTGCCCGGCCCAGCAGCTCTGTCCTCGCCTTCCTCGGGCCGCCTGGTGAGGCTCCTCGCGCCTCCACCTGTTGTGACCCAGGTTCCTGGACCCAGACTCCTGGACTCGGATGATTCAGAAAATGAGGGAGAAGACCTGGCAAGCCCTGTTTCTCTTGAGCCCTCTCCCTCCCTGGCACCCACTCAAAGGGAGGGGCCGGCACGCCTGATTCTCCCGGCCCTTCTTCTGATATGGCAACGCCCCAAGAACAGTTTTGGAGGGACGCAAGATTACGAAGGCTTGATCGACGTGCGCAGCAGCGGAAGAGTTGGGACAAAGCCAAGTCATAATTGTCATGCAGTGACATCTGCAGAGACTATAAATAGGAGGCGGGACTTCCTGGTTTTTTGTCTCGGACAAAGCAATGAATTTGGCGCGAGCTAACTATTTCATGGAGGGAAGAATATATTCGTGAGTAATTCTGGCCTTATCTATAATTTCCTCGTTATCTCCAGAAACTTGGCAGGCCCGTGGGTAGACGTGGCCAGGACATGTATCTATGTAAATAAAAGGAAAAAAAAAAAGGAAGGCCTCTGACGGACTCTTTGCTGGGAGTATTGGGGGAAGGGAAACAGAACACCACCCCTTGGGCAGGGAATAACGAAGGGAGTTTCAAGTTCATACCAAATACAAAACAAAAGCCAAGATCAGGGGTGTCCAAACTTGGTCTCTTTGAGACTTGTGGACTTCAGTTCCCAGAGTTCCTCAGCCAGCTTTGCTGGCTGAGGACTCTGGGAGTTGAAGTCCACAAGTCTTAAGGGACCAAGTTTGACACCCCTGGCCAAGATGAATGAATATGAAACATTTTCCCCCCTTAATTGAAGATGATATCCACATATTGTTGCTTTTTAGTAGACTGACTGTATCCATCTGTATTGTAATGTCCCAGGTTTTCAGGCCTCTGATATAGTCTATTTACCACGAGTCACCAGAAATGGCTGCAATCAAGAAACGCAAGATAGCAAGTGAGTGTAGAAGATTTCAAACACGGTGGGAAAATGAATATTTCTTTAAAGAAATCAACGGAAAGTGTGTCTGTTTGATTTGCAATGAAGATGTTGCCGTGATGAAAGAGTATAATGTCCATCGGCACTATGAGACCAAGCATCAGAGCTACGCATCGTACACAGGTGCCAAACGAGCACAGAAATTCAAGCAAATGGCAGCTAGCCTGCAAGCTCAACAACAGTTTTTATTTCGTGCTAACAAAATACAGGAAAACGCCACAGCAGCAAGCTATGAAGTCGCAAAACTTATTGCCCAGCATGGCAAACCGCTCAGAGGGTGATGTCATAAAGCAGTGCCTCATCAAAGTCACAGAAGTAATGTGCCCGGAAAAAGTGCAGGATTTCAACAACGTGACCTTATCCAGAAATACAGTGGTGCGGAGAATCGAGGACTTGTCAGCTAACCTGAAACTTCAGCTGAGAGAGAAAGCTTGTGCTTTTGATTTTACTCGATAGCATGCGATGAGAGCACAGACGCCACAGACACCGCACAGCTTTTAATTTTTTGCGGGAGTCGATGATAATTTTGCTGTACGGAGGAGCTGCTTGATATGATGAGCCTAAAAGGCACAACGACAGGTGGAAATATTTTGACGCTGTGTCAGAGGCAGTTGAAAAGATGGGGCTTAAATGGGACAAGCTCTGTGGAGTAACAACGGATGGAGCTCCGGCCATGACGGGTGAGCGCAAAGGAATGGCATCCATGGTGTGCGTCAAGGTAAAAGAGAGCGGAGGTGAGGCTGTTAGGATGCACTGTATAATCCACCAAGAAGCACTGTGTGCCAAGACTGTGCAGCTGGGCGATGTGATGAACACTGTTGTAAAAACTGTCAACATAATTCGAGCTAGAGGACTGTACCACAGGAATTTCAAGCTTTCTTATCTGACATGGATGCTGAATACGGGATGTACTCTACCACTCTGATGTGCGCTGGCTCAGCCGTGGCTCTGTGCTGCAGCGGTTTTATTCGCTGAGATCAAACATCTTTTCGTCTACTGTTTTATTTTAGTTTAAGGTAGGAACATAGACTTCTATTGTGCCAATATGAACTTTAATATGTATTCATTCCTTTTTAGCCTTGCAAAATATTTCCACCGAGATTAACAATAAGCTTTCCTATCTGTGGGTGGTCTGGCTGAACATGTATACTTTAATTATTCAAGGTCAAGGCATCAAGATGTACACATATGCTGGAATAACTTCGCTTTAAAATAAAAATCCCTGTCTTACATTTTCCCACATTTGGCTTAAAAAGAACTGTTGTATGGTAGTTGTTTTTTTGGGGGGTTTTATTTGGGGGGGGGGGAAGAGAAGAATCTTTTAGTGGTATAGTGGTTGTACCCTTTATCTGGAATGCAGAATATTACCTATTTCAAACCTTGCAGAATGTTTTAATTATTACGGTTTTTCTTTTCCTGAAACTACCTACTTCTCTGCTTTATTGTTTGTAATAAATCCACTGGTGTACCATTTCATCAGTCTTCCAATCACTTAAGGAAGAAGGATTTCTAACCCCAAACCTACTAAGAAATAATAATAATAATAATATTAATAATAATAATAATGATAAAAGAAAATGTGATGACAACTTTACGTGGGAACCATCAAGAAAGAAACAAAAGGTTTAATACTCGCTGCTCAAGAACAAGCACTCCAAACTAATGGCATGAAAGCAAAGATACAAAAATCCACCGACAATCAAAACTGCCAACTTTGCAACAACGAAGTCGAAAGTGTCACATTTAATATATGAAGGCAGCAAAATCACACAAACTGATTACAAAGCTAGACAAGACCAAGTTGCTCAATTAATCCATTGGTCATTATGTAAAAAATACGACTTACCTGTATCCAAAAAGTCATGGGAGCATAAAGTGGAAAAAGTTATAAAAAATGAGAAGGTGAAGATCTTGTGGGACTTTCAAATGCAGACGAATTGTCACTTGGAACACAACACACCAGATATCACAGTTGTCAAAAACCGAAACATACAATTTATTGACATCGCGGTACCAGGAGATGCCAGAGTCGAAGAAAAAGAACTGGAAAAAATCATGAAATATCGCGACCTGGCCATCGAAACTACATGGCTATGGATGAAACATGTAACAGTGATACCCATTGTCATTGGGGCTTCCTGCAATAACACCAGCAGAACTGCAAAAAACTGCGCTACTTGGAACATCGTACATCTTAAGAAGGTACTTTGTTTGATGCCTAGGATGCTGGCAGCAACCCGTATCAACCATTAGCACCAGTCAATGGTATTTGTGATGCATTTTTGAATGCTCAGTTGACTGAGTTTCATGTTTAATGAATAAAGTAAATAATAATAATGATACAATGGAACTAAACAAAAAAAGATCCAACTGAAAAGCAGATAATTCAGAGAAAGAGAAATAACAGTTAAATTTTTTTGTTTCTGCTGGATTTCAAACCAGTGGTCCTTGGGTCCTCCATCAAGTCCACCAAGCCCCTAATATTAATAGCTACAACAGAGATTAGAGAGCTAGAAGCCAAAGAGCATCAGTCCAGGTGAGGGGGTGTTCCTCTCTCAGTGTGGTAGCCAATCAGTTTGCCAAGGAAGAAAGATCAACACACCAACCAGACCACAATATTTGAGCTGATTCAAATTGGAAAAAACTAATTTCAGCGTTTTTGAGCAGGAAAACATAGGTTGCATTTGCAGTGGGCTACAAACAAAGGACAAAATATTCTGCCTTCCAGAAATGGCTGATAGATCACGTTCCCAATAGAGCAACCTGGCAGTGTGGTTATATACTTAGTTATTTAACTTAGTTTTGAAACACATGTCTATCATTTCTTAAAGGCAATTGAATGCTTATAAGAAATCACTGGATTAAAATGGCTATTCAGATACACATTCCTTAAGCAGAATGAGACATTCTGCTGTAGAAATGATATTATCAAGGGTGGTTATCAATACTGAATCAATAATTGGAGCAACCACACCAGAGGTTGGCGACTTTCTTCTATGGAGGGGTCAGAGCCCCTGCTATTGCCCTTCTGAAGGACTTGTTGCTCTGCCTGTTGAGCTGGCTGGTGAAGTTGTCATCAAAATGGCTAAAATGGACAATTGAGTAGGACGCAAGCACTATTTTCCTCTCTCTTGCAGGCTGAGTAAATCCATTTCTTTTTAGGACCATGGGTCAAATAATAATGGGTGGTAGGCCACATTCTGCCTATGAACTACCACCACAGGTAGAATGTGGGCTGTAGGATGCCAACCCCTAGTCTCCACTGTCTGAGGGGTCTTAGATTGGAGTTTTGAAGGGATTCCTAAATCTAAGATCGTCGACAAGCAAAATATATGTTCTATCACTAATATTACAATTGAGATATTTTATCAAAGCTATGTTGTGTATTTGTGGGTCAGCAAAATTAATGTCAGGATCAATGATACCATACAATTTAGTAAACTACACATTCAGGCTTACATAATTAATATTAGTATAATTGAATTTAAAATCCGTTTACAAGATGTTCCCAAGGATAAATTTCAAATTCAATTACTGTTATTAATTATTATTATAATTATTATATTATTATATTATATTAATTATTATTATAATTATTATTAATTATTCATCTAGTAACCTAAATTCTTTGCGTGGATTACAAATTTATTTAAACAACAAAGACTTGTGGCATCTTCTTGTTAGTTGCGAAGTCATGTCCGACCCATCGTGACCCCATAGACAACGTTCCTCCAGGCCTTCCTGTCCTCTACCATCCTCTGGAGTCCATTTAAGCTCACACCGACTGCCTCAGTGACTCCATCCAGCCACCTCGTTCTCTGTCGTCCCGTTCTTCTTTTGCCCACAATCTTTCCCAGCATTAGGTTCTTCTCCAGTGAGTCCTTCCTTCTCATTAGGTCGCCAAAATATTTGAGTTTCATTTTCAGGATCTGGCCTTCTAAACAGCAGTCAGGGTTGATCTCCTCTAGGACTGACCAGTTTGATTGCCTTGCAGTCCAAGGGACTCACAGGAGTCTTCTCCAGCACCGTAGTTAAAAGGCCTCAATTCTTTGGCGCTCAGCCTTTCTTATGGTTCAACTTTCACATCCATACATAACAACTGGGAAAACCATAGTCTTGACTATACTCACTTTTGTTGGCAGGGTGATGTCTCTGCTTTTTAGTATGCTATCTAGATTTGCCATAGTTTTCTTCCCCAGGAGCAAGCATCTTTTAATTTCTTGGCTGTCCCCATCTGTGGTCATCTTGGACACCAGGGAAATAAAATCTGTCACTACCTCCATTTCTTCCCCATCTATTTGCCAGGAATTGAGAGGGCCAGATGCCATGATCTTAGTTTTCTTAATGTTGAGTTTCAGGCTAACTTTTGCATGCTCCTTCTTCACCTGCATCAAGAGGCTCTTTAGTTCTTCGCTTTCTGCCATTAGAATGGTATCATCTGCACATCTGAGATTGTTGATATTTCTCCCGGCAATCTTAATTCCAGCTATTGATTCATCTAGCCTCCCCCCCTTTCTCATGATGTGCTCTGCATATAAATTAAATAGGCAGGGTGACCATATACAGCCTTGCTGGACTACTTTCCCAGTTTTGAACCAATCAGTGGTTCTGTGTCTAGTTCTCACTGCTGCTTCTTGACTCACATATAGGTTTCTCAAGAGACAAATCAGATGGTCTGGTACTCCATCTCTTTAAGAACTTGCCACAATTTGTTGTGATCCACACAATCAAAGGCTTTAGCATAGTCAATGAAGCAGAAGTAGATGTCGTGTCCCCCTCCCCCTCCGACGACTGGGTCTAGGAAGTCCGTATCAAGCGTGGCCACAAAGCCTCTGCAGCTTTGCCAAATTCCTTTCAGATTTCTCAGGGCAGGCAGGAATCCAAGTTGTGACTTCAGCAAACTAAATGAGACTTTGCTTGACTCAAAGTTGCTTGACTCAAGCTGGTCCTTTATATAGGCTATGGGGTGTGGCTCCATGACTCAGCACTTATCCAGGCCTGCCCCTCCCTTCCTTCTGCTGACGTCGCCTCTCAGATCTCTGGAAGCGGGGATCCTCCTACTGTGACTTCTCTTCAGCTGGATCTGCTGTCAGTAATTCCAGCACGTGGCTGGCTCCCTGCTCACACGCTGTAGGAGTGAGGTTTGTTTGTTCATTCCTGACATCCTGTCCGGGCATGGGGCCAGGGCTGGGGGCTGGAGGAATGACAGCCACTCATCTTCATTATCAGACTCCGAATCTGATAGCAGGCCCGGGAGGAGATGGGAGGGGCCCGGCTGAGGAGAGGAGGGAGAATGAGGCACAACAGTAGATGTTTTTCTGGAACTCCCTAGCTTTCTCCATGATACAGCATATGTTGGCAATTTGATCTCTAGTTCCTCTGCCTCTTCAAAATCCTGCCTGTACTTCTGGTAGATCTCGATCCACATACTGCTAGAGCCTAGCTTGTAGGATTTTAAGCTTAACCTTATTAGCATGTGAAATGAGTGCAGTCGTGTGATAGTTTGAACATTCTTTGGCATTGCCTTTCTTTGGAATTGGAATGTAAACTGACCTTTTCCAATCCTGTGGCCACTGTTGAGTTTTCCAAATTTGCTGGCAAATTGACTGTAGCCCTTTTACTGCATCGTCTTTTAAGATTTTGAATAGCTCAGCTGGACTACTGTCTCCTCCACTAGTTTTGTTGTTGCTCAGATTTCCAAAGGCCCATTTGACTTCACATTCTAGGATGTCTGGCTGGAGGTCAGTGACCACCCCTCATTGTTATCAGGGATGTTAAGCTCGTTCTTGTATAGTACTTTTGTGTAATTTTGCCACCTCTTCTTAATCTCTTCTACCTCTGCTAGATCCCTGCCATTCTGGTCCTTTATCATTCCCATCTTTGCATGAAATATTCCCTTCATATCTCCAATTTTCTTGAAGAGATCTCTGGTCCTCCCTATTCTATTGTTTTCTTCTATCTCTTTGCACTGTTCATTTAAGAAGGTAGTCTCATCTCTTATCTCTATTAAGTTGTGGCATCTTAATAATTAACAAATATATCATTGCATACATCAGTGTTGCTCAAACTTTCTGTAATCATAGGCTACTAAATAAGAAAATCTGGGGATCACACAGTAAAACAAGTTATCTCTTCCCTATGTTTAAGAATGTAGGAAATCTAGTTTTTTGATGAATACATTAATAATCATACTTATCGGTACATCTGTGTCTACCTTCCTATTTTTAAAGGACATTTAAAATCAATTATTCTTCCAAATAAAAACATATTTGTTCAGGTATTGTTTTATGTATGCATTTTATAATAACAATCCTTAGCACAAACCTTCCTGTCACAAATGATCTTTAGTAAAAAATCTCTGAATACAAAGAAGCTAGGAGTCCAATGGAATTCCATTTTTAGGTAGCCATTTGTCATTATTGCTATTTACATGCTTCTTCTGAGGTTCCTGTTATAGGGCCACAGCAACTTTTTAGTTCAATATGGACACTCATGCCGTACCCTCATGATCTGTTTCCTATTTTCAGTTTTCAGTGCTCACGTTACTACTAATCACTTGTATATTTCAAGGACTGATCCATTTTCTCAAACGAGGAACAAGAACCTTTAGCTCTGACTAGTAAGCTGATGGGTGAAGGGAGGGTTACATGGGCTGGGAGAAGACACAGCTTGGGCCTGGTTAGCTATCTGGTGGTAATCCAGGGGAGGCAGTGGCTAAGTGAGCAAGTGACTCTGATCTGACCAGGCAAATGTCAGTGAAGACCCAGAGGACATAAACAGAAATGGCCATGACTTGAGGGAAGGATGTGGTGAATTCTTGGAGGACTTATGTCAACCACCAATGATTCCTGAATCACAATTTCGGAATCACTGGCTTAAGTGATTATTATGTAACACAATTCACTTCACCTGTGAAAGTTTAGACAATAACAATTTTGCTCATCATAAAGTTGCCATAAGAATCTTTGGTAGTTTTGCTGCAAGAGACTTGATCCATCTGTTCCTGTGGAAATGTACATAAAATATTAAAAACAGTCACTCAATGGCTGAATGAAAGAAAATGTATATTTTCTAAAAGTAGAAAGAAAGAAAATTTCTCAGTAGCATAGGAACAATATAATAAAAATGTAAAATCTCTTATTCTGTGTGGCACCTTAAAATAAATTTTACAAAAACCAAGCAGTACCTTATGAGAATTTTTTTTTTACAGGCCAATGAAGAAAAGAGCAGAGGAAAGGATCAAATATTTCAAAGAATTCAAGCCTCCTTCCGATTTATTTATTGTTTTAAAACATTTATAGAGCCACAAATCTTATAATAAACTCTGGATGGCTCCCAATCAAACATTATAAACATCTCTGCATCTGAATCATATTGTGTAGGTACTCCTGGCTCACAGTAAACGGGATTCACATACTTACTCTTTACATCACAAATTGCAACACTGAGAGAAGTTACATGTGGTCCAAGAGACGCTTGTTGCTTCTTTAGGCTCATGTCCTGACAGAGGTGTAGCACAAACAAACCCAACATGCACAGAACACCCCAAGGAAGGCAAAAAATTGGGCCCAAATAAAAAATGTGACATACTTCAATTAGATACATCTTTGGCTTCTGTTGTTTTGGTTGGAAAACAGCTGCAGGTGTCCTCCAATTAGCTCCCCATTTTTGCAAATATCAACTGTCATATTTAATCTGTTCCGATCATTGTGCAGCTAAGTCAACCTTCATCGTTCTTTCACGATACATTTACAGCCTGGGTTTCTAGCATTCAAACTAACTTTCAAGCTAGTCAATTAATGCATTATTTACAAGTTCTGTGTTATTAAAAGCGGATTCTTAATTTGCTAATGGGTTAGTAGTCCCTGGGCAACTTTCCAATTGGTATTATATTGAGAAATTTAAAAAATAAAACAAAACAATCCCTAGCCCCAAACTACTGGGGAAAAGGAAAAAATGTAAGGCTCATATTTAGTTGCTTTGCTGCAGTTTTTATTCAGATGATATGTTACTTTTAATGATTCTTCTGTCCCAGCTCCCATAGACCCAAATTAAGACAGAAGCTAACCAATTGCTTTAAAATAAGGAAAAGATCAACCTCACTCTTTTCTCATATTTGTTTTTGAAATGTCAGGCTTTCTGGAATGACTCAATACATATGTTTGTATTGTAATATAAAGCAGCCAGATTTGCAATACTGAACTAGCAACACAACAGATTAAAAAGGTTAGAAGTCAAGGGGAATTAAATACTATTAGCATTTTCTTGCTTTTGTGCTTCCCAGAGGGAATACATAGCATGCCAAAATGCTTATTTAAATTTAGAGTACTTTCTGAAAATTATGTCACCGGATTTCATTTTTTTCCTTAGTGGCACCTTTTTCAATTTGCGTTCTACTTTCCTTTGTTCTTCACTTGTTTAACCACTTCCTTAAGGCCTGACCCTACTTCTCCGGTTCCTCAGCAGCTAAATTACAGCCACCAACCAGAGAGAGTGGCCCATCATTAAAATGCTGACATTAAATGTCTGAAGATAATTCATGTTAGTGACACTTATTTACAGGGCATACCTCCAATTTCACAGTAACATAAATTAGTTTCAAAACAGTAAATGTCAACATTTTAATAGTGACCATCACAGCTTCAAGATAATTGTGTCAACATGGGGCCGGTTGATTTGAAAAAATGGGAAAGGAAGATGGGTTTAATTATGGATGAACGTTAGTCCAAAGATTTCAGTTTTAACCCAAGTTGGGAAAAGATGGAAGTTTTGTATAGCAGCAAGTCAAGAATCACAGCAAATAAAGAAAAAAACACCACCACCACCAGCCCTCCCTCAAGAGTCACATTGCAAACCACAACATGGATTTTAGCCATTTGACCATCACTGGCTCAGTTGCCTTTGGAGGAATTAAGTGAGGTGTTGCTGAGGGAAATGTGGTTTTGGGAGAGTCCCTGAATCCAAAGTCTATATGGACTTTAAAAAAATATGTTCCACTTTTCATTTCATATTCAAATATGCACCATGGCCATTTACAGATTTAAGAACAAACCTGGCATTACTTTGGAAATGCCCATCACATAATTAATTAAAGGTCAAATTAGACATATGGCTGGTCATATGATTTAAACCTGTGATTAGCTGAGAGGAAGCCAATTGGCATTTTATTGCTTGTTATATTTTCTCCAATGTGCTTCGCTAGTCAGCAACTGGAATAAGAAAAAAAGAAAGTTGGTGTTGTGAAACAAAGGTAACTATATCCCAAAGGTGCTTTTTCAGGAGGCAACTGGACTTTCTTGTCTTTTCTTTTGAAGACATTTCACTTCTCATCCAAGAAGCTTCTTCAGCTGTGAGAGGATAGTGCGGAATGGAAGGATTTATATTCCTTGCAGACAGCTACCGTATATATAAATCTTTCCATTCCCCACTATCCTGGCAGAGCTGAAGAAGCTTCTTGGATGAGAAGCGAAACCTCTTCAACAGAAAAAACAAGAAAGTCTAGTTGCCTACTGAAAAAGCACCTTTGAAATATAGTTACCTTTGTTATACAATCAGGGTTGTCCCCTTTGGGACAGCCATGACCTGGATGACTGAGAATCTCTACAGATTTAAAGGTAACTATATTATCCTGAAATATTATTCTTAGTTGGGCAGACTGAGGTAGAAAAGACAAGAAGAGTGCTATGGCAGACGTAACATAATATATAGGTATCTTGTTGTATACAGATGCACAACTAATCATTTTCAGAAAAGCTATGGAAAAAAAGACATAGGGTTTAAACCAGGGGTGTCCAAACTACGGCCCGCGGGCCAACTGCGGCCCGCGGGTCAGTTTTTATTGGCCCGCAGCAAATTCTGAAAGTATAACTGAATATGGCCCTTTTCGGCCGCCTCCCGGTGCTTGCCCGGTGGTTCGCTGCGAGGCTCGCGGCTCCTCCCCATGGGCGGGGAATAATGAAGGGAAGGGGCGGAGGAGGCGGCGAGCGGGAAAGAGGCTGCTGGCCGTGCCCGACCCCAGCAGTTCTACCCTCGCCTTCCTCGGGCCCCCTGGTGAGGCTCCTCGCGCCTCCCCATGTCGGACACGCGTGGCGGCAGTGACAGCCATCGAGAAACAGGTGAGGCGGCGAGCGGGAAAGAGGCTGCTGGCCGTGCCCGACCCCAGCAGTTCTACCCTCGCCTTCCTCGGGCCGCCTGGCGAGGCTCCTCGCGCCTCCACCCCTTGGGCAGGGAATAACGAAGGGAGGGGGCGGAGGAGGCGGCGAGCGGGAAAGAGGCTGCTGGCCATGCCTGACCCCAGCAGTTCTACCCTCGCCTTCCTCGGCCGCTTGGCGAGGCTCCTCGCGCCTCCACCCCTTGGGCAGGGAATAACGAAGGAGGGGCGGAGGAGGCGGCGAGCGGAAAGAGGCTGCTGGCCGTGCCCGACCCCAGCAGTTCTACCTCGCCTTCCTCGGGCCGCCTGGCGAGGCTCCTCGCGCCTCCACCTCTTGGGCAGGAATAACGAAGGAGGGGCGGAGGAGGCGGCGAGCGGAAAGAGGCTGCTGGCCGTGCCCGACCCCAGCAGTTCTACCACCGCCTTCCTCGGGCCGCCTGGTGAGGCTCGCGCCCACCCCTTGGGCAGGGAATAACAAAGGAGTTTCAAGTTCATACCAAATACAAAACAAAGCCAAGATCAGGGTGTCAAACTTGGTCTCTTTAAGACTTGTGGACTTCAATTCCCAGAGTTCCTCAGCCAGCTTTGCTGCCTGAGGGACTCTGGGAGTTGAAGTCCACAAGTCTTAAAGAGACCAAGTTTGGACACCCCTGTTCTATGCCCATAGCCACATCCACTCAGTCACATGAGCAGTTAGCCATGCCCACCCAGTCACATGAGCAGTTAGCCACGCCCACCAGTCACATGACCACCAAGCCACACCCCAAAATAAGCCACGCCCACAGAACTGGTACGAAAAAATTTTAGACCCCCCCCCCCGTTCAATGGTGTGGCCCGGGCCTTTGCTTATTTTTCTGTATTTGGCCCTCACCAAAAAAAAGTTTGGACACCCCTGGTTTAAACTGTTAACTATATTTATACAGTAACTATTCCCAACTTAGTGCTCTCCACATATAGCTGGTCCTCAACTTACGGCCACATTTGAGCCCAACATTTCTGTTGCTAAATGAGACAGTTGTTCAGTGAGTTTTGCCCCCATTTTATGACTGTTCTTGCCACAGTTGTCAAGTGAATCACTGCAGTTATTAAGTTAGTAACACGGTTGTTAAGTGAACCTGGCTTCTCAATTGACTTTGCTTGTCAGAAGGTCACAAAAGGTGATCACATGACCCCAGGGCACTACAGCCATCATAAATGCATTCCATTTGCCAAGCATCTGAATTTTGATCACATGACCATGGGGTTGCTGCAACGGTTGTAAGTGTGAAAAAGGGTCATCAGTCACTTTTTTGCAGTGCTGTTGTAACTCTGAACAGTCACTAAACAAGCTGTTGTAAGTCGAGGACTACCTGTATTTGGAGACTATAATTTCTGAGCTTTCAGCCAGTGGTGCCCTCAGTCCTATCAGACTGGAGATGGTTCTTGACAGGCCACCCATTTTTTTCAAAGGCCAGACAACCTTAATCATCTTCATGACAGAAAAAGCAACAAGAAATGCAGACTTTATTTCCACACTCACTTGGTCAGAAGTATCTCTGAGAGTGCTCCAAAACAGATGGCTGCTACGTTGAAAAGGAGACCTGGCGGGGGATCCTTAAATGCAATGATCATCTGGTAGACCAGGAATGGAATGCTGATCATGAGAACCAGGACTGTGCAGAAGATGATCCACTGATGCCACTGTGTCGCCAGAAGTCTCCAGGGGGACTTTTTCTCAAGTTGGTACTGGGGAGAAGGGGAGATACAAAAAAGCAAGCATGATATTCAAGCAACTTTAGGCCATGCAATGATGAATGCTTGCTGCTAATACTTTAGAAAGGTAAAACTTTATGAAATGGTTCATATTGGATCATAAATATATAAGTCGTTGAGAGCTTTTCTGATTTCACAAAAGGATTTCAACAATATTTCTTGTTTGCTTATATTGAGCAATGTATTTATGGCAGGAGAGAGCATTAAAATGTAACCTATGACTGCATGTACGATATTTGGGAGTTTTAAAGATAAAGGCAAAATGGGCAACATATTCCATTAATAGAGAATGGCCTTGAGCTACCGGAACAAATCATTTGAGATTCAGTTATTGCATATTAACTTCCTGAATCTTCATTCTGTCAAAAACTAACAGGGAAAACATATTGTCTGAGATCAAAACTCAAAAAGCCCAAGTCAGAAACAAAGCAATATTCATTTTCCAGGATCCAGAAAATGCTACATTTAGTGGAAAAATATGAACTTTAGGCATCTGTCCTAAAAAAAACCTAATATGAACATTAAAAATTGGCTCTGTTGCTTTGCTGTCACCTATCAGGAATGAATGAAAGGCAATTCTTTTCCACTCAAGAAATTTAAAAAAAAGTGTTTCTGAGTAAAAAAACCAACACCCCGATATGGTTACATTTAAAAATAAAGCACTTACATGTACAAAATTTACATTTAAAAGCTCACATGTGGAAGTAATATGTAAAAGTGCAACACAGGAATATTTTTAAAAAGAATTCACTGAAGTTATATTCAAAACTATGAGATATGTTAGGGAAAATAACATGCAAAAACCGAGGGTATTAGGGTAAGAATGAAAACATATAGATTTGAAAAGCAGATTGTTTTTTTTTTAAAAGCTATTCTAATTACTAATTGGGACAGCAAAAAAACTGATCTACATAGATTCAACTTCCCTAATTAAGGCACTGTACACATTCTCCCCATTTTATCGCTACGGCTGAGTCTTATTTACTTCATAAGTAGCCTTATTTGTGTTGATAATTGCCTCTGAAATTCCAAAGTCACTCATGGTTAGTGAAGAACTGAACCTGGGTCAGTTCAAGACCTAGTCTTAAAATTCTTTACAGCAGCCACAATAACATTTGGTATTTAAATAATAGCATGTTTAAAACACTTTTTATCTGAAAGACCTAAGGGACGCTCTTGTATGCCACGTTGGATGAAACTAGGTGCAAAGTGGTATGAAACTATCACAGGGGCAAATGAAGTTCTTAGCATGCCTGATGATTATGAAGGACTCTGGAAGACTCTGGGAGGTATAGTTTCATAAGGCTAAGTTAATTACAACTTCTGTTTGTCTGTCATTTTCTTTGAAACTTTAAAAAGCATTAGCCATAACTGAGAGAGCTTTAAGGATCTAGGTCTGCTTTGTGACCTTACATTTCTACTTAATTATCACATTAAAAATATACAATTTTCAGTCTTGAATTCTTTTTATCACTACATAAGTAACTTTTTCTTTCAATGAATATCAAGGGTTGTTTTTTTTCAGTCTGAATTGCTTATGATTATTTTAAAAAAAAGAAAAATTCCAAACTTCACCAAATAAAAGCTATCTAGATGCTAAAGAACAATTAACCACAGTATTATTTCATAGTATGCCACATTTGCTATCTTTTGTATCAATACTGACAAAATATGTGAGTCAGGCATACAATCAGAAAAAGAAAGTTGGTGTTGTGAAACAAAGGTAACTATATTATCCTGAAATATTATTCTTAGTTGGGCAGACTGAGGTAGAAAAGACAAGAAGAGTGCTATGGCAGACGTAACATAATATATAGGTATCTTGTTGTATACAGATGCACAACTAATCATTTTCAGAAAAGCTATGGAAAAAGACATAGGGTTTAAACCAGGGGTGTCAAACTTGGTCTCTTTAAGACTTGTGGACTTCAATTCCCAGAGTTCCTCAGCCAGCTTTGCTGGCTGAGGACTCTGGGAGTTGAATCCACAATCTTAAAGAGACCAAGTTTGACACCCTGTTCTATGCCCATAGCCACATCCACTCAGTCACATGAGCAGTTAGCCACGCCCACCAGTCACATGAGCAGTTAGCCATGCCCACCCAGTCACATGAGCAGTTAGCCATGCCCACCCAGTCACATGAGCAGTTAGCCATGCCCACCCAGTCACATGAGCAGTTAGCCACGCCCACCAGTCACATGAGCAGTTAGCCACGCCCACCAGTCACATGAGCAGTTAGCCACGCCCACCAGTCACATGAGCAGTTAGCCACGCCCACCAGTCACATGAGCAGTTAGCCATGCCCACCCAGTCACATGAGCAGTTAGCCATGCCCACCCAGTCACATGAGCAGTTAGCCATGCCCACCCAGTCACATGAGCAGTTAGCCACGCCCACCAGTCACATGAGCAGTTAGCCATGCCCACCCAGTCACATGAGCAGTTAGCCATGCCCACCCAGTCACATGAGCAGTTAGCCATGCCCACCCAGTCACATGAGCAGTTAGCCATGCCCACCCAGTCACATGAGCAGTTAGCCACGCCCACCAGTCACATGAGCAGTTAGCCACGCCCACCAGTCACATGAGCAGTTAGCCATGCCCACCCAGTCACATGAGCAGTTAGCCATGCCCACCCAGTCACATGAGCAGTTAGCCACGCCCACCAGTCACATGAGCAGTTAGCCATGCCCACCCAGTCACATGAGCAGTTAGCCACGCCCACCAGTCACATGAGCAGTTAGCCATGCCCACCCAGTCACATGAGCAGTTAGCCACGCCCACCAGTCACATGAGCAGTTAGCCATGCCCACCCAGTCACATGAGCAGTTAGCCATGCCCACCCAGTCACATGAGCAGTTAGCCACGCCCACCAGTCACATGAGCAGTTAGCCACGCCCACCAGTCACATGAGCAGTTAGCCACGCCCACCAGTCACATGAGCAGTTAGCCACGCCCACCAGTCACATGAGCAGTTAGCCACGCCCACCAGTCACATGAGCAGTTAGCCATGCCCACCCAGTCACATGAGCAGTTAGCCATGCCCACCCAGTCACATGAGCAGTTAGCCACGCCCACCAGTCACATGAGCAGTTAGCCATGCCCACCCAGTCACATGAGCAGTTAGCCATGCCCACCCAGTCACATGAGCAGTTAGCCACGCCCACCAGTCACATGAGCAGTTAGCCATGCCCACCCAGTCACATGAGCAGTTAGCCACGCCCACCAGTCACATGAGCAGTTAGCCACGCCCACCAGTCACATGAGCAGTTAGCCATGCCCACCCAGTCACATGAGCAGTTAGCCACGCCCACCAGTCACATGAGCAGTTAGCCATGCCCACCCAGTCACATGAGCAGTTAGCCACGCCCACCAGTCACATGAGCAGTTAGCCATGCCCACCCAGTCACATGAGCAGTTAGCCATGCCCACCCAGTCACATGACCACCAAGCCACACCCCAAAATAAGCCACGCCCACCAGTCACATGAGCAGTTAGCCATGCCCACCCAGTCACATGAGCAGTTAGCCACGCCCACCAGTCACATGAGCAGTTAGCCATGCCCACCCAGTCACATGAGCAGTTAGCCACGCCCACCAGTCACATGAGCAGTTAGCCATGCCCACCCAGTCACATGAGCAGTTAGCCATGCCCACCCAGTCACATGACCATTGTCTTTGTAACACTTCAGAAAAGCTCAGAGGGTTGCCAGCTGGATAATCTGAAGATCTTTTCAGCCTTAAATGCTGCAAGCCTACATGTGCTTCCTTGGAAATAAATCAATTGAATCCAGTGGGGCATACTTCAGAATAACCATGCATAAGATTGGACTATTCAAAACAGTAGGTGATGTGATGGGAAATAGTACTTGCTGGCTGTTGCCTGGTCAACCAGGAAGAAGGAGAGTCTTCATTCAAAGGCACGACACGGTCCAAGGCCCGGCGCGGCCTGTTCCCAGGCCGTGACCAGTTCCTCAGTCGTGCCGTGGGCCAGTTCCTCAGGGAATGGCCCAAGCTCCGTCAGGAACCTCTCGGGGTCCATCAGGCGCCTGGGACGGAACCACCGTATAGGTTCCGTCTCCCTGCGGTGGTGAATGGCGGTTCGGAAGTCTAGGCGAAGGAGAAAATGATCCGACCATGACATTGGTTCTGTTACTAAGTCATCTAACACCAGATCATTAAGCCACTGCCCAGAGATATAAATCAGATCCAGCGTGCCTCCCCCCGAGTGCGTAGGGCCATCATTTACTCGAATCAGGTCCAAGGCCGTCATGGAAGCCTGGAACTCCCGAGCTGCCGTCGATGACAAGCCAACTGATGGCAGGTTAAAATCCCCCATGACTATAAGTCATAACGAAGGGAGGGGGCGGAGGAGGCGGCGGCGAGCGGGAAAGAAGCTGCTGGCCGTGCCCGACCCCAGCAGTTCTACCCTCGCCTTCCTCGGGCCGCCTGGTGAGGCTCCTCGCGCCTCCACCCCTTGGGCAGGGAATAACGAAGGGAGTTTCAAGTTCATACCAAATACAAAACAAAAGCCAAGATCAGGGGTGTCCAAACTTGGTCTCTTTAAGACTTGTGGACTTCAATTCCCAGAGTTCCTCAGCCAGCTTTGCTGGCTGAGGGACTCTGGGAGTTAATCCACAAATCTTAAAGACACCAGGTTTGGACACCCCTGTTCTATGCCCATAGCCACATCCACTCAGTCACATGAGCAGTTAGCCATGCCCACCCAGTCACATGAGCAGTTAGCCACGCCCACCAGTCACATGACCACCAAGCCACACCCCAAAATAAGCCACGAAAAAAATTTAGACAACCCCCCCCCCCGTTCAATGGTGTGGCCCGGGCCTTTGCTTATTTTTCTGTATTTGGCCCTCACCAAAAAAAGTTTGGACACCCCTGGTTTAAACTGTTAACTATATTTATACAGTAACTATTCCCAACTTAGTGCTCTCCACATATAGCTGGTCCTCAACTTACGGCCACATTTGAGCCCAACATTTCTGTTGCTAAATGAGACAGTTGTTCAGTGAGTTTTGCCCCCATTTTATGACTGTTCTTCCCACAGTTGTCAAGTGAATCACTGCAGTTATTAAGTTAGTAACACGGTTGTTAAGTGAACCTGGCTTCTCAATTGACTTTGCTTGTCAGAAGGTCACAAAAGGTGATCGCATGACCCCAGGGCACTACAGCCATCATAAATGCATTCCATTTGCCAAGCATCTGAATTTTGATCACATGACCATGGGGTTGCTGCAACGGTTGTAAGTGTGAAAAAGGGTCATCAGTCACTTTTTTGCAGTGCTGTTGTAACTCTGAACAGTCACTAAACAAGCTGTTGTAAGTCGAGGACTACCTGTATTTGGAGACTATAATTTCTGAGCTTTCAGCCAGTGGTGCCCTCAGTCCTATCAGACTGGAGATGGTTCTTCGGCAGGCCACCCATTTTTTTCAAAGGCCAGACAACCTTAATCATCTTCATGACAGAAAAAGCAACAAGAAATGCAGACTTTATTTCCACACTCACTTGGTCAGAAGTATCTCTGAGAGTGCTCCAAAACAGATGGCTGCTACGTTGAAAAGGAGACCTGGCGGGGGATCCTTAAATGCAATGATCATCTGGTAGACCAGGAATGGAATGCTGATCATGAGAACCAGGACTGTGCAGAAGATGATCCACTGATGCCACTGTGTCGCCAGAAGTCTCCAGGGGGACTTTTTCTCAAGTTGGTACTGGGGAGAAGGGGAGATACAAAAAAGCAAGCATGATATTCAAGCAACTTTAGGCCATGCAATGATGAATGCTTGCTGCTAATACTTTAGAAAGGTAAAACTTTATGAAATGGTTCATATTGGATCATAAATATATAAGTCGTTGAGAGCTTTTCTGATTTCACAAAAGGATTTCAACAATATTTCTTGTTTGCTTATATTGAGCAATGTATTTATGGCAGGAGAGAGCATTAAAATGTAACCTATGACTGCATGTACGATATTTGGGAGTTTTAAAGATAAAGGCAAAATGGGCAACATATTCCATTAATAGAGAATGGCCTTGAGCTACCGGAACAAATCATTTGAGATTCAGTTATTGCATATTAACTTCCTGAATCTTCATTCTGTCAAAAACTAACAGGGAAAACATATTGTCTGAGATCAAAACTCAAAAAGCCCAAGTCAGAAACAAAGCAATATTCATTTTCCAGGATCCAGAAAATGCTACATTTAGTGGAAAAATATGAACTTTAGGCATCTGTCCTAAAAAAAAACTAATATGAACATTAAAAATTGGCTCTGTTGCTTTGCTGTCACCTATCAGGAATGAATGAAAGGCAATTCTTTTCCACTCAAGAAATTTAAAAAAAAGTGTTTCTGAGTAAAAAAACCAACACCCCGATATGGTTACATTTAAAAATAAAGCACTTACATGTACAAAATTTACATTTTAAAAGCTCACATGTGGAAGTAATATGTAAAAAGTGCAACACAGGAATATTTTTTTAAAAAAGAATTCACTGAAGTTATATTCAAAACTATGAGATATGTTAGGGAAAATAACATGCAAAAACCGAGGGTATTAGGGTAAGAATGAAAACATACAGATTTGAAAAGCAGATTGTTTTTTTTTAAAAAGCTATTCTAATTACTAATTGGGACAGGAAAAAAACTGATCTACATAGATTCAACTTCCCTAATTAAGGCACTGTACACATTCTCCCCATTTTATCGCTACGGCTGAGTCTTATTTACTTCATAAGTAGCCTTATTTGTGTTGATAATTGCCTCTGAAATTCCAAAGTCACTCATGGTTAGTGAAGAACTGAACCTGGGTCAGTTCAAGACCTAGTCTTAAAATTCTTTACAGCAGCCACAATAACATTTGGTATTTAAATAATAGCATGTTTAAAACACTTTTTATCTGAAAGACCTAAGGGACGCTCTTGTATGCCACGTTGGATGAAACTAGGTGCAAAGTGGTATGAAACTATCACAGGGGCAAATGAAGTTCTTAGCATGCCTGATGATTATGAAGGACTCTGGAAGACTCTGGGAGGTATAGTTTCATAAGGCTAAGTTAATTACAACTTCTGTTTGTCTGTCATTTTCTTTGAAACTTTAAAAAGCATTAGCCATAACTGAGAGAGCTTTAAGGATCTAGGTCTGCTTTGTGACCTTACATTTCTACTTAATTATCACATTAAAAATATACAATTTTCAGTCTTGAATTCTTTTTATCACTACATAAGTAACTTTTTCTTTCAATGAATATCAAGGGTTGTTTTTTTTCAGTCTGAATTGCTTATGATTATTTTAAAAAAAAGAAAAATTCCAAACTTCACCAAATAAAAGCTATCTAGATGCTAAAGAACAATTAACCACAGTATTATTTCATAGTATGCCACATTTGCTATCTTTTGTATCAATACTGACAAAATATGTGAGTCAGGCATACAATCAGAAAAAGAAAATATTTTTAGGGTGCAATATCACGAACCCATGGTTAGGATTAAGCATGACATGCAGGTATTTGGTGTTTAAACACATTTCACCTGCTGTCATAACCACAGATGTAAATAAATATTAACATCTCTTGTCCAATGGAAAGAAATCAGTATATAACTTGGATCAATTAGAAGAAAAATAATATGCTATGCATCACACAGGGGATTTGTTACATGCAACAAATCACATGCTTGCCAAATAAGATGTAGGTTTTTCTTGCGAAGGCACCATGAATTATACTTTCTTGGGGGGAAAAAGATACCTATTTGCTTCCTTGTGGCCTATGGAAGTATATAAGTTAAACTGATACCTTTAACTGAACAAACCATACTGCAAATATTTCTCTTTTATAAAGAAGTTTCTGCATTGTCTTTGTAACACTTCAGAAAGCTCAGAGGGTTGCCAGCTGGATAATCTGAAGATCTTTTCAGCCTTAAATGCTGCAAGCCTACATGTGCTTCCTTGGAAATAAATCCAATTGAATCCAGTGGGGCATACTTCAGAATAACCATGCATAAGATTGGACTATTCAAAAACAGTAGGTGATGTGATGGGAAATAGTACTTGCTGGCTGTTGCCGCTGAGTGGCAACCAGGAAGAAGGAGAGTCTTCATTCTTTAAGAAAGTAGAAAACATTGGAAGCTGCATTTTACTGAAACAGACCATTGGTCCATCAAGGTCATATCATCTACTACAGGGGTCCCCAACCCCCAGGTTGTGGACCAGTACCTGCTGCGGCATGCCAGAAACTCGCACAAACAAGCAAAGCCCCATCCATGGGATGCAGGCAGCACATGAAACCATGCCCCCTCCGGTCCGCAGAAAAACCTCTCTCCATGGAACTGGTCCCTGGTACCCAAAAGGTTGGGGGCCGCTGGTCTACTATATAGAGTCAGAGACAAGGATTTTTTTCCCCAACTCTACTTGAAGATGCCAGAAACAAATCTTGGAAGATGTCCTTCCATAGTAGTTGAAGGGAAGTGATGATGGAGGCAGAAAGACAGCACCAAATTTGTCCTCCTTGGCCACCAGTCAAAAAAAATATACAGTTCTGTGATGAACATGAAATTCTTCTGTTGTATTTATTAAAGAACTATGTTGTCGTATTGAAGAACCTTAGAGAGATAAAGGTTTCATTGGGATCAGATGGTTTCCCACTTGTGATCCCAACCAAAACCTCTGGGTATGAAGAAATGAAGTCCCCAATGATGGAAAAAAGTATAGCCTGACTTTATTTATTTATTTATTTATTTATTTATTTATTTATTTATTTATTTATTTGTTTGTTTGTTTGTTTGTTTGTTTATTTATTTATTTATTTATTTATTTATTTATTTATTTGTCACAACAGTATATACAGGCATAAGCATGAAATAACTATACGATATATAAGCATAAATATAATCATAAGTATGTAGTAACTATATGGAATTGGATACAATCAAAGGGAACATTAGGACAGGAACGGTAGGCACGTTGGTGCTCTTATGCACACCCCTTACAGACCTCTTAGGAATGGGGTGAGGTCAATAGTAGATAGTTTTTGGTTAAAGCTTTGGGGATTCTGGGAAGAGACCACAGAGTCAGGTAGTGCATTCCAGGCATTAACAACTCTGTTACTGAAGTCATATTTTCTGCAATCAAGATTGGAGCGGTTCACATTAAGCTTAAATCTATTGTGTGCTCGTGTATTGTTGTGATTGAAGCTGAAGTAGTCTTCAACAGAAAGGATGTTGTAACAAATGATTCTATGAGTTAAACTCAGGTCATGTCGAAGGCGGCAGAATTCTAAATTTTCTAAACCCAGGATTTCAAGTCTGGTGGCATAAGGTGTTTTGTTGTAATCAGAGGAGTGGAGAACTCTTCTTGTAAAATATTTCTGGACACGCTCAATTGTATTAATGTCCGAAATGAGGTATGGGTTCCAAACAAGCAAGCTGTATTCAAGAATTGGTCTAGCAAATGTTTTATATGCTCTGGTTAGTAGTGTAATGTTTCTGGAGAAGAAGCTATGCAAGATTAAGTTTACAACTCTTAAAGCCTTTTTTGCAATGTAGTTGCAGTGAGCTTTGACACTTAGATCATTTGATATGAAAACTCCAAGGTCTTTAATGGGGTGAGGGTCATCTACAAGGTAATGTCCATCGAGCTTGTATTTATTGTATTTAGCTTGTATTTTTTATTAGTGGAGGTTAAATGTGATTCTGACAAATACAGAGTGGCCTATTTAGACATAAGATTTGTTTGAGCTTCAAGGACTATGTCTGAGAATATTTTCCAATTTCTCTCATCAATTAACTCAGTTTGTAAGAAGTCAGCTAGAACTATGGATTGTTGGAAACTGCATGACCAAAACACTCCAGTATCTAACTGAAATTATTTAGCTAAACCATCTTTTCTATTAAAGAAGAAATAAAATCATAGACTCACAAAGTTGGAGGAGACATTAGAGGTCTTCTGAGCCAGATTCTTGTTCAGGACTATTTCAGAAATATGGCTATTCAACTTTTGTTTAAAAACCTACAGTGATAGAACATCCATAAGTCCAGGAAGCAGATTCTTCTACTGTTTAACAGTTCTCATAGTCAGAAATTCCTTCTTGTTTGGTCTGGACTTCTCTCTGTAAACCTTCACCCATTTTTCTTGTCCTACCCTTGACCATTGTGAAGAATGAATCTACCGCCCTTTCCCTGGGGTAGCTTTTCAAGTATTGGAAGCAGGGGTGAAATCCAGCAGCTTCTGACAGGTTCTGGAGAACCTGTAATTGAAATTTTGAGTAGTTTGGAAAACTGTCAAATACCACCTCTGGCTGGCCCCAGAGTGGGGTGGGAATGGAGATTTTGCAATATCCCTCCCCAAGAGTGGGGAGGGAATGGGGATTTTGCAGTATCCTTCCCCTGCCATGCCCACCAAGCCACAGAACCGGTAGTAAAAAAATTGGATTTCATCACTGATTGGAAGGCTCCTATTCTGTCTCCCCTTAGCTTTATCTTCTTTAGGTTAAATATACTGAGTTCTTTTCACTGGTCTTCATAGGAGCTTTGGTGCTCTTCCCTGTACTCTTTTAAATAAATCTGGACTAATTTCAAACTTGGTCAATGTATCGATAGTTTCAAGATTCTATTGGAAGCTACATCCAGATTTACATACCTTGTGGAAAAATGGCTCTTCTCAACATTTATGTAGAACAGCGCAGAATTCAATGGCTATTAACCACAATGGATAATTTATTTTTTATTTATTTTATTTTCATCAAGCCTGTATTTTATGACAGATACAAGTGTAAACATAATTATAAATACATGTAAAGGGTATGAATAAAAGAAAACATTAGGACAGGGACGGTAGGCACATTGGTGCGCTTATGCACACCCCTTACAGACTTCTTAGGAATGGGGTGAGGTCTACAGTAGACAATCTAAGGTTAAAGTTTTGGGGATTTGGGGAAGAAACCACAGAGTCAGGTAGTGCATTCCAGGTCTTGACAACTCTATTACTGAAGTCGTCTTTTCTGCAGTCTAGTTTGGATTGTATTCTGTCCCCCCAACCACCACAACCAAGAAGACACGCGAGCTGACTATATCTGCCAGCAATTTATTCCTATGACAGATATCAGTTCTGGCAATGAACCTGCGATTGCCAGAACTGATATTGATTGATATCTCCTCAGACCAGCGTAACTGCAGTTCAGAAATAAACAGAAATCCAGAAGCCAAAGTCTTAGTCTCAAAATATTGCAGCCAAAGTTTCCAAGAGTCAGTTTTTGTCTGTCACAAGAAGCTATAGAGCAGCTCCTCCTGATTTTATACCCTGTGGGGTCTGGCTCCGTGACTCAGCACTCTCTAGGCCTGCCCCACCCCTTCTTTTGTTGTTCCCGCCTCTTCTTTCTGCGATGCCTGGGATTTAACCAGGACTGATTGTCAGCAGCTGAGTCTTGAGGCATTTCCTGGGAGGGGGAAGGTATGGGAGAAAGAGGCCTCATCATCTCCTCCACCTGGCCTGCCTCTGGAAGCCCAGTCGGCTCTTCCCCCTCACTCTCTGAGTCACTCTCTGAGTCACTCTCTGCCAAGAGGCCAGGCTCGGGAGCCGAAGACACAACAGATTGGTTTACCATGAGTTTGTCTCTATTGTGTGCTCTTGTCTTGTTTTGGTTGAAGCTGAAGTATTCATTGGCTGGTAGGATATTGTAGCAGATGATTTTATGTACTATGCTTAGGTCAGGCCGAAGATTCTCCAGTACTTTGGAAATACACGAGAAGGAACATAGTTCACAACCTACTTCCAAATGTATTTACAGTAGTTGGAAACAAGAAGCTGAGCTAGATCCAATCTTTCCTCATCTCATCAGACCCTTCTTATGTTCTTAAGAGTGTTTTCAGCAAAGGAAATGGGAAGAAAACTTTGTTAACATCTGTTTTCTGCTTCGTTCTTCCATAAAGTATAGGTGCTGGGAATTGGTACAAGAAGAGTACTTTGATCTCATGATAAGGAGATTGAATTGCCTATTAATTTTGGGCTTATGTGTACTACTGAGTGTTAATAGTAAACTTGCCACATTTAGTTCTTGGATAAAATTTTTGTCAATGTCAATTAAAAAAAGAGTCTACTTTTAATTTTTTCCCCCACTGCACTAATTTGTGGTTTAAATGGATTTGTCAAACTGAAATATGAAAGGAAAATCATGTTTGAGCTAAAAATGGAACAGTGGATGAAAAAGTCCTCTTGCTATATTTATGATTATCCAATTATTCTTATTATTTTAGTCTGAATCAAATTCAGCCTAATAGCACAACTCTAAAGGGCTTTGCTTAAAGTCAGTGCCACTGACTTCAGTGGTGGTTTATTACACTGAAGCAGTGCTCAATAAAATTAACAAAGAGAAGAAATATCAGGGTCAAGCCTACATGAAAATGTAATTGAGTCACCCAAGTAGCACCTGGCTACCCATGCTTGTATCTATAACATTTCGTATGTGTTTTTAAGAGCAGTGCCTGAAGTCCAGTTAATTGAACTGTTCCTCAGTTCTCATTTGTGTTGGAGGCACCACACCTTGCAGGTTCAAAGGATTAGCTAGTGACATCACTGTTGCCCAGGGGATGCCCATGGTGGCTTACCCCAGCATGCAGCAGCACTCGAACATGGGCTTGCTAACCTCCAACCAAACCCAGTGTCCTAACCACATGAGCTCCTAGTCCCTTAGTTACACGTCTATTTAAGTGTTTACTACACAGAGGAGGAACCACTCCTCCTGACTTCAGTGCATTTATTGAAAACAGCATGGATCTTGGGATCAACTGGCTGAATTATGACAACTTTGGCAAGCAACTTTTTTGGTAGGTATTAAGTGACCTGATTTTGGCTGCAGAACCGATGGGTCCTGATAAAATGTCTTGGGGAAACAAGACTGGCAAATGTGCAGCATGCTTCTGGTTTCTTCTGGCACATTCTTAAAGCAGGTACATTGAATTTGTCTTTCAGATTAGCTTTCCACCTGCAGGTTCTGGCTGGTGCTGTTCTGAGCAAATATGCCTGTCTGTAACATATATAGTCAAATACAGTTGTTCACATGAAATTCCTGATTAAACAAATGTATTTTAAGAACAGTCTTTTTCTTGGACTAAAGACACCATTCCACAGAGCAATAAAATAATGGTGATGCTATTTTAATTTTTATTGAAATCCTCCCCACTCTTCCACTTACTATAATTCCAACGTTTCGGAGGTTGCTGCAATTATTATTATACAAACTTGCTCAATTTTGTGAGTGTTCCATGACAGGTGAAAGATGCTAAATGTCAGGTGGGGAAAAAAATCCATTGCCTGATTAAAAATTTCAGGGTAACTCTTTAATAATGAGCACATCTGAACATAGATCTTTCACAAAGAGCCATATTTCACATCATGGGTATTTCAGGAGCTAGATGCTGACTGTAAACTCTCCTCTGATTAAAAGAGCAAGTACATTTTTTTACCATCCCCCCCTCCCCCGCCCTGTAATATCTTGCATAGCAATACATCAATGTTCAAACATTCAGCAGAACATTAGCAGTAGAGCTTTATTCTCCTATTACTACATGCACATAAGATCGTAGTGCTTAGTGTCACCTTGGAGTTGCAGAAGTTGCAAGGGCACATCGGTTTGTAGCTAGGCATCCCTTGTCAATGGATGTTGGGAGCAAGGTAAATAAACCCAAGCCAGCACCAGAAAACATGGTTTCTAGGGCTATACAGACCTCTAAATTTTGTTTGTAAACATTTACAATGATAAAAGATATATGTCTCTTACAGTGGTGAAATTCAATTTTTTTTACTAGTGGTTCTGTGGGCGTATCTTGGTGGGTGTGGCAGGGGAAGGATACTGCAAAATCCCCATTCCCTCCCCACTCCTGGGGGAAGGATATTGCAAAATCTCCATTCCCACCCCACTCTGGGGTCAGCCAGAGGTGGTATTTGCCGGTTCCGGGAACTACTCAAAATTTCCGCTACCGGTTCTCCAGAACCTGTCAGAACCTGCTGAATTTCACCCTTGGTCTTTTAGAATTGGCTTGATGATTATTTATCTGTGGATGCTAAACAAGAAGCAAATGTAAGTGTAGATGTAAGCTGTTCCAGAGGTTCTGGGTGGTCATCACTGGAGGTTTTAAAGAAGTGATTGGACAGCCATTTGTCCAGAATTGGACAGGGTCTCTTACTTACAGTGCATTCAGAAAGTATTCAGACCCCCTTCACTTATGCTGCAGCTTGATTTTACAGTTGTTGTAATTGATTTTTTCTCATTAATCTACATTCAATACCCCTATCCCATAATGACAAAGCGAAAACAAAATTTAGAAATGTCTGTAAATTTATTAAAAAGAAAAAACTGAAATACCACATTAGCATAAGTATTCAGACCCCTTGTGAGAACACGTGAAATTTAGCTCTGGTGGCTCCCAATTACTCTTGATCATTGCTGACATGTTTCTATACCTTGAATGGAGTCGACCTGTGGTAAATTAAATTGATTGGAATTATTTGGAAAGACACACACCAGTAGTGGGTTTCAATTTAGTTTGCTACCGGTTTTCTCATGAGCGTGCAGTCATGTGCAATGCTTCTGTGCATGCGCAGAAGCATCTGGGTCGGTGGCCAGAGCCTCCTGCCGCTGCTACCGGTTCATCTGATCTGGGGCGAACCGGTAGCAACCCACCACTGACACACACCTCTCTATAGAAGGCATCACAGTTGAGCAAATGCCATGATGTCAGAGAAATTGCCTACAGAGCTCAGAGGCAGGATTATTGCAAGGCACAGATCTGGGGAAGGGTACAATAAAATTTCTGCTATACTGAAGGTTCCTAAGAGCACAATGGCTCTATAATTCTCAAATGGAAGAAGTTTGGAGCAACCAGGACTCTTCCAAGAGCTCATTATCCGGTCAAACTGAGCAATCAGGGGAGAAGGGCCTTAATAAGAGAAGTGACCAAGAACACAAGGCTGGTTAAAGGCCCTGGGCATCTTGCATCTGGTTAAAGGCACTACATTCGAAACCAGGAGACCATGACTTCTGCCTTGGCACAAAGCCAGCTGAATGAGTTTGAATCAGTCATTCTGTTTCAACCCTAGGAAAAAGGCAATGGCAAAGCACTTCCCAAAAATGTTGCCAAAGAAAGAATCCCCCACTCCACAAACATCTGCCCACACGGTTGCCAGGTATCAAGGCTGACTATGAAGGTAAACATCCACAGAATTCCAGCATGGTAGACTGGAGACAGAAATTCTTCTGGGAGAAATTATCCCACAACGAATCAGTTATCAAATAATTTTCACAATACGGCAAACAAAACAGGAAGGATGTCATCAGGAGATAATTTCATTTAAGGATTTATTTCTTTACTCACTATGGATCATTACACAGAGGAATGAATCCTGTATTAATTACTATACTACCTTTCAATAAGATTCAGATTAAAAGAGTTAACTAATATTCTGATAATCAAAGAGTCTTGTCCTTTACTTGTTTTTGATAAGCCCCTTCCTTTATTAAATAAGGCTCAAGGAAAGAAATCTAAACCAGGCCCATCAGTATTTCAAATATATAAATATGTTGAAATTTGATCCCAATATGTTTTTCACCCCAACAGCTTTTTCACAGTTCCTACAAAACAATTTAAACCGATATGCAACCAAGTGTTGAAAAGGCTAATGTGGGAACAAATCATAAAAGCAGCGCCAACTCTTTATTTTGCCCATAAATGGAACTTGAATGCTCACACACAACAGTGTTCACCAGCTCTTGATGCTTTGCAAGCTTTGACCCGAATTGATGTTTCTCTTTGTAATTCTACAAGAATGTCTGAGCCTGATTAGCAATTATGCATGATAGCCTATCAAGTAATTAAATTATATACACTTTTCTTCTGGGATGGAAGAATGCTCATGTTTCACAGGATGTCTGCATGACAAAGTCTGTTGGTGTTGTGCAATTTCTCCCCCTGCACAATTCCTGCTGATGAAGTTATCATGAAGGAAGTCTCGTTCTGAATTTCTTATGATTCTAGGAGATCCCATTGCTAGAAAATCAAATTAGGACCAAAAATTGTTCAGATATTTTTTTTATCTGGAATAAGATATTTCAAAGTTTGAGCGAGGGTAACTTTTCTGAATCCTGATGGTATTCATATAGCAACTCATGGAAAATGAAAAAGCTGCCTGTTATCATACTACCAATTTAATTCCTTTTACACTAAACACATTGCCCAATGTTCATTTTGCCTTGCCCAAAAGCTGAAGCATGTTTAAGAACCAATGTACATTGCCAAATGGTTTCATGAAATCCCTGCCATGCAGTCCAAAATGAGTATCAGTCAAGATGGAGTCCTGAAGGTCACAAAAAGGTGAAAGAAGTTAAGGGACATTCAGGTCCTAGAACAGTATTTTCCAACCACGGGCTGTTCAGATGTTTTAGATTACAACCCTTATCACACCCAATTGCACTTAATGCAATTCAAGTCATCTGCAGCACACCATATTGAGAAAGGCAATCTAGGAGAAAAAGACAACTGATTAGAGGAGTGTGATATATGAAAACTGCAAGGACAGTCAGGGAAATCCAGGAACATGGGAGTGCCTGTGCATTTAGATGTACATCCATCTAACTTCATTTGGGGAGGCTACCAAAGAAGGATCTTCATCCAAAAGCCGTCTTATAATTTGGACAGCTGCAAATGAAAGACATTTCTTTTAGATACAATGAGCCCAAATCTTCTCTGGTCTTTTAGGGTCATCATCAATATTTTTTACTTGGATTTGGAAAAGGCCTAGAAGTCCAGATGCACATCTTATAGCCATGATGGCGAACCTGTGGCACACGGAGCCATGTCGCCTGGCATGCACGGCGTCGCTCATCCTTCTTCTGGGTTTCTAACGCGCATGCGGACACGCCAATCAGCTGGCCCTTGTATGTGTGGCAGTGCCAGAAACTGGAAGAGCTGGTCTATAAGCAGGGAATGGGGCTTCCTCAAACTTCAGAATTAGGAGTCTCCAGAAAGAAGGAGGACCAATGAGGACCCAGATTGTTGGGGACAATAAGTTGACTTTGTATATAATATACAAATGGATGAAGACTATTGCTTGACATAGTGTAAGCCGCCCTGAGTCTTTGGAGAAGGGCGGGATATAAATGCAAATTTAAAAAAAAATTCTCCCTTCTGCACGTCATCGGTCTCCGGGCACAGTCTACCTTGACTTCACCCACTGGAGGAGAGAGTTCCATGCAGAGAAGAAGCCCAAGTTGTTATTCAGGCCAGGATCCCCCCTCCCACTTCTCTCCATTTCTCTCTCTGTGCAGAATTGTCTCTCCTCCTTCAGAGACCTGCTCACAGACCGATGACGCTCAAAGAGGGAGAATTCTTGTTGGTGCTGCTCCTGAGTCTGAGATAAACACTGCCTCCCCCCAATGCAGAACATGTGGGCTGCCAGCTGATCAGCGCGTGCGCATGCACGGCAGTAACTAGAAGACTTGCTGGCCGGCGTACGTGTGTGCCAGAAATTGGAAGTACCTTATCCAGCGCGCACATGCCCCCTGGGCAGCTCCTCTTCCTGATTGAGCACCCTCATGTGCACATGAAGTGCTCCCTTTTCGACACTCGGTGCCGAAAAAGTTCGCCATCACTTTCTTATAGTGTAAGAAATTGTCTCTGCTGAAATTCTAAGACAAAAGGCATGTATATTATTAATGGTATCTTGACCATTGAGTATTGTAAAAATCCGGGTAGAATGTTTACAGTGTGTAGCTTTAAAAAGTGGGTCTCTTCCAGTGTAGCCAAGAAACCTGAAAAAAACAAAGGCTTCTAAAGGTCAAAAAAGAGGATAGAAAGCATGCTGCCTATTCTAATGTTATATTAGTTTATTGCTGCAGAATAGAGCCATCACATGCTCTTGTTACAATTTTTCATCTCAAAGTAGCATAAGACAAATCAGATGCTTAGTGCTCCTGTAGTTGGAAAATATATCTTAATTGGCACATAAATATCTCAGCATAGCTTTCAGGAGGAGTTTGTTCTCCCAGCTTGTATCTCCAAAGTGATGGTATCTGAGGGTGCCCCATCATATTGTAGGCACCTCCAGCAGTGTTTTAATTGCTTACGAATGAAAACTGCACATTCCCCGAAGCCCAAGAGAATGAACTAGGCCAGGCCTAAATATATATTAGTGGGGGTGTTGGAAGAGGAGTGTCATATCCAGTTGGAATCTGGGAACGTCATAAGGAAATCAAATATTTATATTTTCAGTTATAAAGGGATGGTTCTGATCTACTTTAATTACCTTCACAGAGGTTGCTGTGCAAGTTTTAAAGTGCTCTTATCCTGAATGAAGTCCATTCAGATCAGCACTTGGATGTACAGCTGATGAGCTCCACAGGTTTCCCGTTCAAGCATCTAGCAAGCACAACTGCAGAATTTAGAGACCAAGCCACCTGCACCTAAGACCACTGTTTTAACAAATGCTCAGAATTCATCCAAAAATGCATATTGTTAATTTAGAGCTGGCTATTCATTAATTAGAGGCTAAATGGAAAGTGCCATGGAGCTTTCTGCCATGCTGAAGGTTGCCTCAAGCCCTTGTAAACGACGCTCTGATAACAAGCTGAAGCCATCTTCGTTATTTGGCCACTCCCGTCTGAGTATGCTCTGCTTCCTGTAAAGCAGTGTGTCACTTGGCATGGTAGAATTAAACTTTTATCCAAACCAGATTCTGTACTCTCACCCCTTTTTTTTCCCATTCCTTGAGCAGTTCCAATTTATTCTGCCTAAATGACATCTGATTACCTAACATACAGAAGAACAAGAAACCTAACCTAAAACAGTCATCGGATCCCTTGTTCTGGCCCACTGCTTTTCCTCTGGTGAAGGGCTGGGAAATTTCCAGGACCCTCTGCCTTTAGACTGCTTCACATATCAGACATAGTATACAGAAAGAGGGTTTCGTTCCCCGCCCCCCCCCCCACCATTTTTCTTCTCATACAGTTAAAGCTTAAATAGGATGTCTGTATTTCCCGGTAGAATACAGGAAATTAATTTTAAATCTGAAGAATAAATATCTTTTTGTTCAAGTTGATTTTTGTAGGCTTGCGCTTTCAAATACAGATCACCAACGGCAATCTCAATTCAAGCAAAATGATCCAGAAGCAGAACAAGGAGACCCACAGGCGAAGGAGTAAAACTGTTTGTGTAACTCAGTTAATTTTGCTCAGGCTTTCACTTCTCAGCTGCCGAAGCCGCAACCCTTCTCTAAATTTCAGTAAACCTCTATTATGGGTTTAAGTTGAATCATCGAGAGTTGAATCTAATCACTGATTTCTTAAATGCATTATTTTCCTTAAGCTAAGGGCACGACAAGTGAAAGACACCAGCTAACCTTTTCTGGCAAATGGATTCTGTGTGGAATCCATTGCTAGAGACTTTGAATACCACCTCGGCTTGGCTGTTAACACATTCGAGTATTTACAGGTATTATCTCCTGCTTTTATGAACCACAGTTCAGCATTAAGCATTAGCGAGAGGAACAGGTAATTGTTACTCTAATGAGAAAGCTCTCCCAAAGTTCAGATATTCAAAAGACTTGCCTATATGGCAAGAGAAAAGAAAATGAAACGTACTGGAAATAGCTGAAAATATTCAGACATTTCACAGTGGAAGAGCGTTAATAAACCCTGATAGTTAGTTTAGAGAATATACTTCTTAAAAAATCTGACAGAAGATAGTAATTGGCAGTTAACTGATACAATATTATAAAGAGCAGATCAGTAGCTGCCTGTATCCAGCAGCAGCCATGCAATTTGGATTTTAGTATAGAAATGCTTTTCTATCATTGTAGAAAAAAAATTGAAAAATGTGAAGGCAGAATTTGTATACAAAAATTTTAGTATTTTGAATTGAGCCATGTTCTGTGACTCACACTTTCTCTTTGTCCTTTTCTATCATTTATCATTTATTATCTGTCATTTTATTATTATTTTCTGTTGTTAAAAAAAGTTGCCAAATATTTTAAGAAAATTTTGTGGGTATCCTTTTCACAACGACAATCTGCTTCTTTGAGTTAAGGTTGGACTGAGCAAAGGATTTAGCCTTTGAACATTTGTCACATAGGTCTGCAGAAGATAAATGCAACATTTGAGGCGAAAGGGGAAATATAGTATTTAAAAAAAAACCAATTTAACCCATTTTTATTCACCATAATTTTAAACAGAGTAAATTAGCTAAGCCCACAAAATTAAATACTCCACAGAAAAATTACTCTCCCTATCCTGTTTCAGAGGGTAGACAAAAACAGCATTACCTTATGGCTAAGGATATTGACCCATGTAGTAGGGCTGTATTACTATTATCTTTCTCATCTTTCTTATTACCTTCTCCTATTGGTATCTATAATTATCAGTTTGTTGTTTGTATATGCATTGACAGCTTATGCACTGGAGACAAATTCCTTATGAGTCCATTTACACCTGGACAATAAAGAATGCTATTCTATTCTATTCTATTCTATTCTATTCTATTCTATTCTATTCTATTCTATTCTATTCTATTCTATTCTATACATGTGAAGGTGAATGTCTGACAAGGGAAGGAAGGAAGGAAGGAAGGAAGGAAGGAAGGAAGGAAGGCCGTAGGCATCTTTTCCTGGGAAATTAAAGTTCCAAAACTTTACAAAATCAGTAGTTACTGACACAACCCATTAAAGGAGCTCAATGATTGTATATTAAATGTCATTAATAGGGCCTTTGTTTTTAGTGCAGCAGGTATATTTATTGATTATAGGCCTATATTACTTATGCATACTTTCAGATCTAGGATGTACTGAGCTTTGCCTATCCTTCAGAAGGCTGAGAATATTACAATTAACATTTCCCCCCTCTTTCTCACCCTTGTAAAAAACAAACAAGCCCAGGGGTGGGCTGCTGGAGGTTTGCAGGGGTTCGGGAGAACCTCTAGCTAAGATTCTGTGCAGTTCGGAGAACCCCCAAATCCCACTCCTGGCTGGCCCTGCCCCGTCCACCCCTCCCAGGAGTCCCCACGTGGCCTGTTTTAGATACAGATAAGTGAAGAGTGCGTGCGGAGGTTCAGGGAGGGTGAAGGCTTCCGGCCTCCAGAGGGCCTCCGGAGCCTGGGGTGGCCATTTTCACCCTCCTGGAAGCTCGAGAAAAGCCTCCAGAGCTCGGGGAGGGCAAAAACGCCCCCCGCCGCCGTGGTGCAGCAGGCCGACTAGGTCACGCCCACCATGGCCACGCCCACCCAGCAACTGGGCTGAGAACCCCTTGCTAAAATTTTTGAAGCCCACCCCTGAACAAGCCTGTATCTAAATCAATGTCTAATAAGAAAGATAAGTCAGAATTTAGTCTCTTGTACACTGGATTGGTACATGAAGCTTCTTCAGCTCCCCTACAATATTTTTTGGTATTTTGATAATCAAAATTGTAGTTGTGGGCTTGTTTTTGTTTTTTTCTGATGTGATTTATAAGAACGTACGCCTAAGTAGGGAAATGGAGTATAAACCTATTGCCCCCTAAAAAAGACCAAACGTCCTTTTTAAAATGTAGTGGCATTGTTTGTTATATAGCATAGATTTTCTTCTGATTTGATTTCTTGATGTGCAGCATAGATACTTCAGTTCTGCAAAACTGTATAGAACAATTGGTTCCCAGAGTGACAAGTGTTCTGAAAACTGTTATATAAAAAGCTATCTGTAAGGCTTTCTATTATCAGTGAAGAAACCTTCCTCTTTGCCAGTTCATAGAAAAACTGTTAGGAAACAGAAAGTTGCCACCCCAATGTGTACAGGCTATATTGTCGTAAATTGAAAATAGCTCACTTGTGGAATTATTTCCAGCGATCCCTTTTACTTCAGTATATCTTGCTAAAGAGGATTTTGTCTGGAAAATTCAATTTTTTGGGGAGGCAGCTGGGATGACATCTGGCCAGATTAACTATTAACTCTTAATCTGGCTAAATATTATCCCAGCTGCCTAACCAAAACTGGCCTTCCAGCTGTTGGCTGTATCTACCAAATTGTTTCTTTCATGGGTGAGAACGAAGAAATGATCGTCATCCATTTTTCCATCTCTATTCTCCTGCTTTACGTCCATTAATGGGTAAAAAAAACCCGGAATAACCACAGGCCATTCTCTCTGAGATTGCCTGTGCTAATTATCCACAATATTGTTCGAAAGCACGTTAAAAATGCAAGTAGAAAAAATAGGGACCACCTTTGGTGGGAAAGTAACAGCATTCCTTGCGCCTTCGGCATTTAGTCATGCTGGCCACATGACCGTGGAGATGTCTTTGGACAGCGCTGGGTCTTTTGCTTTGAAACGGAGATAACCCATGTCCCCTAGAGTTGGGAACGACTAGCACATATGTGCAAGGAGAACCTTTACCTTCACCTTTTTTATTGTTTCCAAGGGCTGTGGAGGATTCTATGCCTTTTGATATATAAACATAGAATATGTTGTTGATATTTAAGTCCTCTGTCTTCCTATCTTTTCACTTTTGTTCTCCTTGTGTTTGCCTGTTTTCACACCACTTTTGCCAGTTAAATGTTTTTGAGCTTTATTGATGCTTAATTATTATTATTATTATAATTATTTATTTGATTTTTATACCACCCTTCTCCCGAAGGACTCAGGGCGGTAATAAACATACAACTACATTTTTGCTGGTTGAACTGAGTGCGGTGCACGCCTGCTTTGAACTGGATATAGGGACTGACTGGGAGTATGCTGGGTGCAAACTGAATTGGAAATTACCCTGGTAATAGTTACAACATCAGCGACAAATCACAACAGTCATTAGATATTGTAGATACCTCCCAGGTGGCCTGTAGATACAAATGGAAAGGTTGGTGCCTATGAACGCACTGTAAGTCAGCTGACTTACAATACCTACTGGAATTTGTTACATTTGATCATGGCACTGAGACAAAGACTTTAGCAAGGTTACTTTCCTGGTTAGATCACACACAAAAGTTAGATATATTCTACCCCTTGGGAGGTGTTTTTTTGTTTTTCTAGAAAGAGTTGTACCAGCTCCATGGCTTCCCCCCACTCAGCATCTTAACTAACCTAACTGATGGTGATTCTTACTAGGTATTCCATCCCCAATAGTTGACCTTCTCAAATTATTACTAAGATACTCTTTTACATTTCTATTGGGAAAACCTGGACCCAATATCCATCTAGCATTGCCTTTGATCTGCCCAAAGTCATAGCCTTTCTTTTGTCTGATTTGGGATTTTCTTTTTCTTAATTATTTCTGCTTAACCAAAACTTTTCTTTAGGTTTAGAGGGTTGGGAAATGACAGTAGCCTAATCTTAACAAAGTAAAATATGCTTATATGAAGAGCTTCTTATAGTTCCTTAATTGTTTCCATTGTTTCCTTATGTATTCTACACAATTGCTAAACTTAATCACTGCTTTGTTATGCTAACTCCTTTAGATAATTTTACTGCAATTTCCTTTTCTTGCTCCTAACCTATAGAGGAGGGGGCAAAATGGGTAACATTACTGTTTCCCTGCATTTTGGTTATGCTTTTTCATGTTGTTATTCCTGGCCTGTCTTTCCATTCTGCTGATATCCCTTCCCGATTCTCCTGGTTCTTGCTGGATCTTCAATTGCACATTCCTTCTTCCATCAGGGATCTTTCTCCAACTACCCTGTTTTGCTTTGCTCCAGAGGTTTCAGTCACTTTGCTCCTCGCTATATTATAGTATCTCTAGTCCATATAGAACCAACAGAAAGTTATTTTTCTCTTGACAAAACTGCCCTTTATAAATCTTGTACTAGCAGGCAGACAAGACTGCCTATAGGTGCCTTAATTAAACCCCAACTTTTCTACCTGTCTACATGGTGTTTTTCATCCAGTTGGCAAATAGACCAAACTCTAACAATAGTTGAGACAAACTACAATCCAGTCTCAATCATGGAAGCTCAACTATTATGTTTCTTTCAAGGCAAAATCCCTCCTTTTTAAATTCCCCTTTTTGATCTACTGTTTCACAATGACTAACTTCTGCTCCATTGTTCATTGGAAGAGTATCTTGCTTGTACGGTTGCCCTCTTGTTATGAAGTTCCTGCATCAAAAACTAAACAGCTGTAAGGAGGAGATATATAAACTGATGCAAAACAATCTCTTCCACTGTTTTCTCTGAGGTCCTTTCCCCCAGCTGTAACACTTTACTGTATTTTTTAAATTTGGTAGACAGGCAATGTCTTTTGATGATGCTTTGTGGAAGGGGTGAAATCCAGCAGGTTCTGGAGAACCGGTAGTGGAAATTTTGAGCAGTTTAGAGAACCAGTAGCAGAAATTTTGAATAGTTCAGAGAACTGGCAAATACCACCTCTGGCTGGCCCCAGAGTGTGGTGGGAATGGAGATTTTGCTCCAGGAGCGGGGAAAGAATGGAGATTTTGCAGTATCCTTCCCCCAGGAGTGGGGAAAGAATGGAGATTTTGCAGTATCCTTCCCCTGCGAAGTCCACCAAGCCATGCCCACCAAGCCACGCCCACAGAACCAGTAGTAAAAAAAATTGGATTTCACCACTGCTTGGTGGGCATAACATTGGTTCTTTGTTAACCTCTGCTGATATGGACATTTAATTATTTCATTTAGATGAAGTGTGATATTTTCACATTCTAAGAATCGCCAAATATCTTGCTATAGGACTTGAAGAATTACTTCTCTAGATATTGCAATATATAAAGAATGGGAAAAATCAGGAAAAAACAGAAAGTAATCTGTCTACTGCTATGGTTTATTTGGTCTAGGCTTGGCATGACCTGTCAACTGCAGCAAAACCAAATATACTCATCCTTGTTGTCTTCTGTTTTTAGACTCAGGATATGAGCATGTCCTACCATACTGTAAGCTGGACCTCAGACTTAACAGTAAGAGGTTCCAGGTCCTAATCTTGGTTTTTTTCCATATCATGCAACCCAAAGGGGGCACATAGCATTGCCAACTTTCAATACTGATGATTAAAATGAAAAACCTTTCTCAGTGTAGCATTTATTTGCAGGCAAACTTTCGCCAACACACAAGAGGGTACGTTAAATGCCTCTTTCCTATTTGACTGCAATTTGAGAAACTGCTAAACATCATTGACCCACTATTTTCGATTTGAAATCTATAATCCAATTCTAGTAATGAAAGTTTGTCAGGAAAAATCCTCCTTCATACATCCTCTGGTGGCTCAGGCTGGTAAGACAGTCTGTTATAAACACAGCTGCTTGCAATTACTTGCAGGTTCAAGTCCCACCAGGCCCAAGGTTGACTCAGCCTTCCATCCTTTATAAGGTAGGTAAAATGAGGACCCAGATTGTTGGGGGCAATAAGTTGACTTTGTATATAATATACAAATGGATGAAGACTATTGCTAACATAGTGTAAGCCGCCCTGAGTCTTCGGAGAAGGGCGGGGTATAAATGCAAATTAAAAAAAAATAAAAATCCTTGCACCTATATTAAAAGGTGAGAAAACACGAAAGATGGGTTGCAGCCAGAAGAAAGAACTGTCAACCCTTTTTCTTGGTTCCTATCCTTTGTGATACTCAGGCACCGGAATTAAGTCTACATTCTGCCTGATTGAAACAGGCAGTCTCAAGATGAACCTTTCTGAAATTTATCAGAAGGATTATCTGGACTCTTTAGGTAAGTGCTTTTTATGGTTAATGTGCTACCGTACAAAGAAAGCTTTTCCTTCTCCTTTCAGATCAGAAAGCTTATATTTTGTGGTGCCCTGCCACAAAGTACAATGCTGCCACCGAAATGGAGGTCAAATGTGAAGGGCTTTTTGTGTTGTTGTCATTGTAAGCATATAGCAATGAAAGAACTGTTTAAATTTTTGTTATTATTATTCAAATGAAAACCGTGTTCCACCGTATGAATCTTAGCCCTCTGATTACATGGTGGGGGGGGAGCACCCTACTGTGCAGGACTCTATTATCTAATATTGCTCTTTGAAAGGAAAAAAAAAGCTAAAAGAAAACTTAGATCCAAGTCAGGTCAAGGTGACTTTTGCAAAGGTTAAAAGCTATTCTGAAGGGCTGCACTATCCATAAAGGCAAATGAAATTATATTTAAAGACTGATGGAAGAAAAGCAATAATTGAGATAAACTGCTACTGGTTCAGCACAGGAAATCCTGATATTAAAATAGAGAAATGGAAAGCCTTTCAAATCAGCTGTCACATCAAAGAACATCCAGGTTTTCATTACATTTGCGACAATTATGTTTACTTTTTAATGTTTAGCAAGCCTTTGGAGGCCAATTTCTTAAGTGTTCAGTTAAGCATTTCTGTAATAACTTGAGGGAATATTATGATTTTGAATCTTCAACTTGCAGCTATCAATTGCTGACCTAACCTGCTCCCTGCATCTATAATATCCCAAGCTTTTGTCACGGAAAGAATTATGAGGTCTCAATCAAATGCATTTGAAGTCACCCAACCCATATTATGATCTGGGTAATGATTGTGCAGGACATATGTAGTTATACATACACAGAGAAAGAGAAAACTCAAAACATTTTACTTCTAGCCTGTGGTTTGCCATTAATGGAAGAAACAATTGGTGTATTGCAGTGGTATTGAGTATACAGTCTAGGGTACCGCATATGATAAATAAAACTGTCAATTTAAGTGCAAGATAACTGGGTCAAGGAATCTATTGTGGCCTAGACAGCCAAGTAATGAAAGCAACACAAGAGAAGAGTTGATTGCAGAATTTTGATTAGCTCACATCTCCTTGGCATTGCAAGAAGTAAGGCTGGGGAAATAAAGAACCTGGATTGCAGCCAATATACCAGTATTCAGCTTTGAGATTTGTATTGGCTCCTCCTACAAAGATATTATTGAAATCAATGCTGCAGGTGCTGCCACCAGTTCCAAGATGGACTCAATGTGCTACAAAGTCATTTAGCTTTTCATTTGCAAGCTAAGCTTTGTAGGGCCTCTGAGAGTCTGAACCTAATAATTAAATGATTCATTTTTCTGATTTGGAAGCATGGATTCATACATACATGTGGAAATCATGTAAGACTGTTGTTTTTTTTTGCCTTGATAACTTGAGAAACATCCCAACTCACTTTCCTCTCACATAGGATCATGAACAGAGTACTTAGCTAATTCGCAAAAGTCTTGGGGGTAGATGAGATCGGCACACAAATCATTTTCCTGAATGAAATTTTAATCATGGACTTTCTGATTCCTGATAGCAACTAATCGTGTTATGACTCATCCTATATGATGAATGTATCCCAAAGATTCACTTGGGATCACTAATGGCTAGAATGAGCCAATTATGGACATTAATAATCAACATAAAGCCTGATAAACTTAATTATCTAAATTAAACTTGTCTAGTCCAAATATTAAAAGGGAGTTGTCCCCAGGCTTTTAAAGTATCCATTTAAAAACATTGTTATGATTTGCCATATCTAATGGCTATACAACAGCACAACTGAAATTGGATGCTACTCTAGATGGATTAACTGGACACCTGGTTTAATTTGATACAAAACATGTTTAAAGAACTCGTGTAGTCTATAATAAAAAGTAAAATTCAGGCAAGGCAATGATTTTGTTGTTGTTTTTTTAACTGTACTTACTGGCTTCTTGAAAAGATGTTATACTTAACATTTCTTAAATTATCTCTGTGCCTTCATTATTTCAAATCACTCTCATATTTCTTCCTTTAAAACCTGATGGACTCAGACACTTGCTAATATTGCTAACTAGGGTTTAATTCGGTTCAATGTGAGGTTAAATGGAAATCCACACAGAACTATAAAATTCACTGCCGTGGTTGATGTGTTCTTGCTCCCTTCTCTTCTTTTATCTTGCAAAACTATAACTGGTTTAACCTTCAGTTTAGAAAACACCATGGTTTACAGCTTTCAGCCAAAGTTGGGGAATTTGCCCCTTGTCAAATTAAACCCAACTTTGCATAAGTTTATTTATGCATTTATTTATGCATAAGCATAAATAAACACTTATCCCCTAATATATTAAATATTTGGACACATAAAACAGGGAAAAAATGAGGAGTTGACACTTTCCTTTACCATGAATAGGCCTACATGTTCTATATTCTCAGTAGACTGCTAGTTAAGGTTGCAGAATAAAAACTGAAACAGTTATCTTCCCTGGTTCTAGGTAGCACCTAGATTTATCCTCCTAAATCAGATAAAGCTATGGTGCTTCCAGGTCAGCTTAGTCTTTACGTGGAGAACCACCACTGTAAGATTGTCGAGATTTTTTCCAATCCATGTGGTTTCCAGCTTGACTGCTTTATCACTTTTCTCTCAATTTTGGCTTCACTGAAAGCTTCAGCTGGACTTATTTCCCAAACATCTAGTTCTTAAAAGGGCTGTTACACATTGTCCAAAATTTATCAAGAAAGCCATTCCCTCTTGAACAAGTTTAGTGGGTTTAGTGTCTAAAGATTGAGGTGATATACAAGGTGACCAACCAATTTAGCAGAAAGCCAGTTTAGTGTAGTGATTAAGGTACCAAGCTAGCAATTGGGAGATCATGAGTTCTAGTCCCACCTTAGGCAAGAAGCCAGCTAGATCTCTTTGGGCCAATCATTCTGTTTCAGCCTTAGGAAGGAGACAATGGCAAACAATGTTTGAAATCTTGCCAAGAAAACTGCAGGAGTATAAGACAGACTTGAAGGCATAAAAATAAAACAAGCCCCTAAATAAATAAAGAAAATTAATTACCACAAAATTGTGTAATTTATATGCACGCATAAATACTTCAAAAGAATGAATGAATCTGAAATAAAAGTACAAGATTTATTTTAGTGGAGAAGACTGAACAGGCAGTACTGTACCAGTTAATAAGTTGTTTTAAACACACACACCACCATATTTCCCCTCTTTTTTTACTAGAAGATCTAAAAAAAAAAAAGGAAAGTCATTGCTTATGCAAAAATTTTGATAACCTAGCTGGCAGAATAGTTATTCAAATTTTCAAGCTTTTAAATGCGGAAGATCAACCTAGCTATCCACATAAATAATTTTGACATGATAAGTATGTGAATGCGATGATAACTGATAAGTGAAGCAATTACTTTGCCTTTTTTGGGGGGAGATTATATGAAATGAAGATTCTGATAGATTAATGAAAAGAGACAAAGCAGACAAAAAGGCAGCTGTAGAGCTTTTGGGCCCTCTGTTATCTCTATTATACTATATTGAAATAGAGTTGCTATCGCTAGTCATGTAACTTCTGCCTTCCAAGAGTGAACAATGAATAAATTGTCACAAGATGGTAACTGATAAATTGGGATTGGCAGTGTTTTTGTTTTTAAAGAAGAGTAAATAAAAACATTGGGTGCCCCATGGTAGACCTTTCATGTAATATTTTTGAGAAGCTTTGTTGTGTTTGTCACATGCTAGGTCAGCATTCATTTATGTCTCTGAATTGTTCCTTGCTAGACTATCTTACTCTATTCTTTGTCCCATAAAAATTCTTTTCAAGCAATGAGATAGATAGATAGATAGATAGATAGATAGATAGATAGATAGATAGATAGATGATAGATAGATAGATAGATAAGTAGGTACTGTAGGAAGGTAGGAAGGAAGGAGGGTGGACAGACGGACAGACGGATGGACAGACGGACACACAGACAGGGAAGGAGGCAGGCAAGCAGGCAGATAGATAGTTATAGAGGCAAAAAAACAGGTATAATAGGTAGATAGATGGAAAGACATATACTGCTATTTTTATTGATACTTATTTATAATTTGTGACTGAGGAAAATATAATAAAATGGCCATAAATTGAATATTTCAAATTCTTAAAATTAATTCTTAAATGTACATTGTGATGCCAGCAGACAATCTTTCACAGTTCAAGGCCTATTTCAATTCATTTAATTTCATTTTTTTTTTTACAGCAAGGGAACGCTGGATAATGGGGAAAGTGGATGGGGCTGGAGTTAGTGATTTGAAGATGGCAGTGTTATTAGATTGTTCATATTGACATTGTTAAGCAGTTTGATTTTTTCCTAAGGGTTAAACAGCAATTTTACTTCCCCCCCCCCTTTACCTAAGATACATTGGAAACATGAGATAAAGTACCAATTCTTGACAGGTTGATCAGAACAGGGACTAAGGGATGCAAAAAAATGGTTTGGGGACCTGTGAACTGTGAGTTGTCTACCTTGTTTTAGGAAATACATATGAGAAAGTGCATTTGTGGGAAAATATATTAAAAATAAATTAAGAATCATGCATTTTCAGCTACATATTGCCTCAGGATTCAGAATACATTCATGTAAAAGGTAGAGCTGTTTGCATATAATTCTGGAGACTGGACTGAAACTATATTAAGGATTTAACACTAAAAGTAAGCAATCCTGGACTTTTTAAACCAGGGGTCCCCAACCTTTTGGACCTCAGGGACCACTAAATTCATAAATCCCGTAGACCACTAATATGATCTGCCCAAGGACCGGATGGGTGGGCGTGGCTAGGTGGTCATGTGACTGAGTGGGTGTGGCCAACTTGATGTCACTCTTGTCGAGGGATGCCTCGCCAGCCTCTACTCACCCCTCCCCTCCCAGCCACTCCTCGCCTCCACACCCGGGCTCCTTAGGGCCCCAACAGGAAGCAGTTGTTGGAGCTAAGCAGCCACCATGAGAAAGAGTTGGCAAAACAGCTGGCTCAGTTCAAATTGGATCTGGCCGAATAGGAGGCTCAGTAGAAGCACCTCATTGAGGACTATGAGTATAGGCTTTCCAAGCAGAGGGAAAACCTGCGGGAGTGCAAGGCAGGTACTGGCGCCTGGAGGCTTAGAGGGCTGAGATGGACAGCCAGTTCCAGGCCATGATGCTGTCCCACTGGGGCGGTAGTTTGAGGAACCCTGATTTAGTGCAATATAAAAAATGCAAATAATTTTTCTATGGACCACCAAATTTTTCTCACAGACCACCAATAGTCCACGGACCACCAGTTGGTGACCACTGTTCTAAACTGCCTGGATGAGAGGCAGATTGCACATATTGCTAATGAGCAACATAGAAAAAAGCCAATTTTCAGTGAAACCATAGTAGGGGTTTATTTATCAAATTTTATGGACGCCCATCTCACAAAAAGTGGCATACAACCATTAGTCAAAACAACAAAACAACAACAATCATTATAAAAAAAGTTTTAAAAATCCACAAGGCACAAAAAAGAGTGAATGGTAACCAAAATAATGGAGTCATCTCAAGATTTTACTGGTTCCCTGGGACCCCGAAGTCTTGAGGAACTTTTGGAACATTCCACTGAACTAGATTAAGGGTTGGTTCTTTTACTGTTGAACCAAAGCATCTACATGCAAAAGGTTGCAGGGGAGTACCTCTCCTTCAATGTTGTGGCTATCTAATTCGATATCTGGACAATACAGCACCTTTATATGACATATGTCTTTATCATGGCAATTGCTTGGGCCCATTCCAAATTAATTTGATTAAAGTCAAGTGAGAAGAATGGTGAGACTGTGTTTACTGACCCCAGCCTCAATTTCATCTCCTGATTGGCTCTGTCCTTTGCCATTTACTCAATGGGGGGAATGTCTGAAGGGGCAGATCCGTTCCATAAACTATACATAAGTATTATTATTATTATTATTATTATTTATTGGATTTATAAACCGCCCTTCTCCCGAAGGACTCAGGGCGGTGTACAGCCAGGATAAAAAAGAACAATATACAGTTAAAATACAATTAAAAAACTTATTATACAGTATGGCGAAATAATTAAAATTATGAATCTAAAAACCCCAATTAAAACTAGAAAGAAAATTTAAGATTTAAAATTCAACAATTTAAGAAAGCCCCGCACGAACAAACAAATATGTTTTCAGTTCGCGGCGAAAAGTCCGAAGGTCAGAAATTTGACGTAAACCAGGGGGGAGTTCGTTCCAAAGAGTGGGGGCCCCCACAGAGAAGGATCTTCCTCTGGGGCCGCCAGCCGACATTGTCTGGCGGACGGCACCCTGAGAAGGCCCTCTGTGGGAGCGACGGGTCGGTGGGAGGCATGAGGTAACAGAAGGCGGTCCCGTAAGTACCCAGGTCCCAAGCCATGGAGCGCTTTAAAGGTGGTTACCAAGACCTTGAAATGCACCCGAAAGGCAACAGGAAGCCAGTGGAGGCTGCGCAGGAGAGGTGGCACATGTGAGCTACGTGACTCCCTCTATCACCCGCAGCTGCATTCTGGACCAACTGAAGCCTCCGAGTGCATCTCAAGGGAGCCCCATGTAGAGAGCATTGCAATAATCCAGGCGGGAGGTAACCAGAGCGTGAGTGACTGTGCATAGGGCATCCCGATCAAGGAAGGGGCGCAACTGGCGCACCAGGCGAACCTGGTGAAAGGCTCTCCTGGAGACGGCCGCCAAATGATCTTCAAACGACAGCCGTGCATCCAGGAGAACACCCAAGCTGCGCACTCCCTCCTTTGGGGCCAATAACTCGCCCCCAACAGTCAGCTGCGGCTGCAGCTGACTGTATCGGGGTGCCGGCATCCACAGCCACTCCGTCTTGGAGGGATTGAGCTTGAGCCTGTTCCTCCCCATCCAGACCCGTACGGCCTCCAAACACCGGGACAGCACTTCGACAGCTTCGTTGGGGTGGCCCGGGGTGGAAAAGTACAGCTGAGTATCATCAGCGTACAGTTGATATCTCACCCCAAAGCCACTGATGATCTCACCCAACGGCTTCATATAGATGTTGAACAGGAGGGGTGAGAGAATCGACCCCTGCGGCACCCCACAAGTGAGGTGTCTCGCGGTCGACCTCTGCCCCCCTGTCAACACCGTCTGCGACCGGTCGGAGAGATAGGAGGAGAACCACCGATAAACGGTGCCTCCCACTCCCAATCCCTCCAACCGGTGCAGCAGGATACCATGGTCGATGGTATCGAAAGCCGCTGAGAGGTCTAATAGGACCAGAGCAGAGGAATAACCCCTGTCTCTGGCCCTCCAGAGATCATCCACCAACGCGACCAAAGCTGTCTCCGTGCTGTATCCGGGTCGGAAACCGGACTGGAACGGGTCTAGATAGACGGCTTCATCCAGGTACTGGGGTAGCTGCCGTGCCACAGCACTCTCTACAACCTTCGCAGTGAAGCGAAGGTTGGAGACCGGACGGTAATTACCTAAAATAGCTGGGTCCAGGGAAGGCTTCTTGAGGAGGGGTCTCACCACTGCCTCCTTCAAGGCAGCAGGGAAAACTCCCTCCAACAAAGAAGCGTTGGTAATCCCCTGGAGCCAGCCTCGTGTCACTTCCCGGGAGGCCAGCACCAGCCAGGAAGGGCACGGGTCCAGTAAACATGTCGTAGTATGCAGCCTCCCCAGCAACCTGTCCACGTCCTCGAGAGTCACAGGGTCAAACTCATCCCAAATAACCTCCACAAGACGCGACTCCGCCCTCCCACCTGGATCATCCCAATTTCGGTCCAAGCCGTCCCGGAGCTGAACGATTTTGTCGTATAGATAACCATTAAACTCCTCGGCACGGCCCTGCAACGGGTCATCCCGCACCTCCTGATGAAGGAGGGAGCGGGTCACCCGAAACAGGGCGGCCGGGCGGTTATCTGCCGACGCAATGAGGGTGGAAGCATAGGAACGCCTCGCCTCCCTCATTGCCACTAGGTAGGTCCTAGAATAGGATCTAACTAGTGTTCGGTCAGCTTCTGAGCGGCTGGACCTCCAGACGCTCTCTAGGCGTCTTCTCCGGCGTTTCATCTCAATAGATCTATTGTATCATTTACAATATCCATTTGTAGACTCTAAGTTCCCCCAGGGAAAGTATGACTTAGAAATGCTGTCTCCTTTCAATGCACTGATGGCAAGGAGATCTAAAATTGAGAATACTAACGCCAATGAAGGTTTGAAAAGGAAACACCCCGAAATGCTAATCTTATAGAGAAAGGTGTTCTTGGGCACTGGAAATAGAATATTGGAGGGACAGAGATAAACATTTTCCTAAGGCTACCACATAAATTTATGGCAGAGGTAGGATTGAAATCAGGGACTTACTGATTCTTAGCTGAGTTCTCTGATGCTCTAGAGCAGGGGTCCTTAACCTTTGGTCCATGAACCAGTACCGGTCCGCAGCATGCCAAAAACTGGGCTGCACAAACAAGTGAAGGCCCATCCATGAGATGCAGGCACAAGACGAAAACATGCCCCGTCTGGTCCGTGGAAAAACCTCTCTCCACAGAACCAGTCCCTGGTGCCCAAAAGATTGGGGGGGAGGCACTACTCTAGAGGGTAATGTTGGATGAGATCTAGGCAGACTCTAATAATCAGAGAAGCCTTAATCCACCTCTGCCTAGCTTCTTTGCCACAAACAGTTATTAAGCATTGTCAAAACGATGCAGTGCTGTATGCATCCCAATCCATGCATTTATTTGGACTCAAATAATATCCTATAGGATATTCTTATTAGCAATGTGCAGATCTTTTCACCTCGAGGTCATATCAGAAAGAGAAAAGGAGAGAGAGGGCGGAAGGAGAAAACCAATTTAATGTAGTGTTAAAGGCGCCACACTTGAATTAGAGTTCTAATCCCACCATGGGCAAAAAACCACCTATCTGATCTTGGGCCAGTCACTCTCTTTTAGCAATAGAAATAAAACATGGCAAACTACTTAGAATCATATGAGAGAGTGACTTTTAAATTTCTTTCTAATTTGGGTCTGTCTTGAAAAATACAATTAGAACTTGAAGTCATTCCTTTCATGTCTCATGCGTTGAGCTTCTTTTATTTAGTCAGAAGTAAAGGAATTATATACAGTACAATAGTTATTTAAGGCACTTTTGCAACCAATTCCATTCTATATAATTCTATGAGGATTAATTTCTGGCATGAATAATAGTTATGAGCCTGAACCTTACATTGACTTTATCCGTACCTTATGTGTAAAATTACAGATTTTTGTTTCCTTATTTTAGTTCTTTGAAATTATAATTGGCAGCATGCTAGGATGAATGTCACTTGAGATCAATTAATCAAACAGCAAGGATCTAACTGAGATAATTTACCTATAACAGGTTTTGAACTGTATGGCAAAAATAGCTACTTAATCTAATGGGATCTGTAGTATGAGTAGATATACTCACTTATTTGAGAGAAAGCATCATTTAATATAATGAGAATAATTGTTTGCGCTACACAATTGTACTGCCAAACTTTTTAAATTTATTCCCGCATTGAGACTGCCCAATTTTATTCTCTGTGTCACTGAAGAAAAATGTTACCAGAAAGTACTGAATTATAGAGGTAAGTACGAATGGCTATTTACTCGCAAAGGCATTGGATAGAAAGGTAGCCCCTGACTTATGACCACAATTTGAACCCAAAATTTCAGATGCTAAGTGAGACATTTGTTAACTGAGTTTTGCCCCATTTTATGACCTTCTGCATCACATTTGTTAAGTGAATCACTGCAGTTGTTAAGTTAGCAACCCAGTTGTTAAGTGAAATCTGGCTTCCCCATTGACTTTGCTTGTCAGGAGGTCTCAAAAGAAGATCACAAGGCCCTGGGACACTGCAACAGTCATAAATATGAGTCACTTGCCAAGCATCTGAATTTCGATCACATGACCATGGAGATGCTGCAATGGTCACAAGTGTGAAAAATGGTAATGTCATTTTTTTCAGTGCCATTGTTAACTTTGGATGGTCACTAAATGAACTGCTATAAAGTTGAGGACTCCCTGTACTGTATTTAGAAAGGGAATATGCAGGTTCAGATTTTCTCTTAGCTACATTAATTCACTGGATGATTTTCAATCAGTTACTCTCATCCCAATCTACTTCACAGAGTTGTTTTGGGGAAAATTAGAAAATGGGAGTGCTATACATGCCATCTTGAACTTCTAAAAGAATGACAGGATACAAATAAAATATATCTCTTCCCTCTCTCTCTTCTGCATCCTTAAGTGCATACTGCATTTTATCCTTTGGTCATTTAGCATGCATGATTTAATTAAACACCATATATAATGCACGGTCACTCATGCCCTTGCGACATCTTGCACGGTCACTCATGCCCTTGTGACATCTCGTCTGGATTACTGTAATGCTCTCTACATGGGGCTCCCCTTGAAGAGCACCCGGAAGCTCCAGTTAGTCCAGAATGCGGCTGCGCGGGTGATAGAGGGAGCCCCTCATGGCTCCCATGTGACACCTCTCCTGCGCAGACTGCACTGGCTGCCTGTGGCCTTTCGGGTGCGCTTCAAGGTTTTGGTAATTATCTTTAAAGCGCTCCATGGCATTGGGCCGGGATACTTACGGGACCGTCTACTGCCACCGATTGCCTCCCACCGACCCGTACGCTCTCACAGGGAGGGACTCCTCAGGGTGCTGTCAGCCAGGCAGTGCCGACTGGTGACACCCAGGGGAAGGGCCTTTTCTGTGGGGGCTCCCACCCTCTGGAACGAACTTCCCCCAGGACTTTGCCAACTTCCTGACCTTCGAACCTTTCGCCGCGAGCTTAAGACACATCTTTTTATCTGCGCAGGACTGGACTAGAATTTTAAATTTGGTTTTAATGGGGTTTTACTATTTTATTGTGGTTTTATTATTCGCCGTATTTAATAAGTTTTTTAAATTGGGGTTTTAACTTGTATTTATGTGTATATTTTACTTGGCTGTAAACCGCCCTGAGTCCCTTGGGAGATAGGGCGGTATAAAAATATGATTAAATAAATAAATAAATAAATAAAATAAAAAGATAAAATGTTATTGTTTATTCCTACTACATACCTGTTTGACCTTTACAGTTTAAGCTACAGACCAGATATTAATTTTAAAATTTGGTTTCTGTGTTGAACCTATATTGGGACACTTAACTGGCAAAATAGCAAGATAATTCAGTCTATCATTGCACGGAAGCCTCTAACATCAGTCACATCAGCATCTGGATCAATGAAAAAATGTGCAAGAATTACAGGTAAACTACTGGAAGCCAATTTAGGATACTTTGGGGCCTCTTAATACACTTTTTAATGCTTCTGTCAAGTTTCATTCATAAAGAAAATGATACCTATGAGAGTCTAGTGTACATACCTTCCAACTCAGGATAAGAAAAATTGTTCTACAACATAGATATATTGTAGAATACTGTATAACCTTGAACGCTGCGCTTAAACAAAATGCCAAAAATCAGCCAAAGTTACTTTATGTTTCAGACACAGAATAATTTGAAAACAATTCTTATTTTATATATAAAAGAAGAGGCAGTTGACACTTTTTAAAAACAAAATACTGATAATGGGACTGTGACTTTCCTTATTCCTGAAGGACAAAGGACATGATTATAACTTTTCAACTTTACTTCCTGCTATCATTGCCAAGCAACTTTCACTTTCAGTGATTGTTGACCATTTGCTTAATAAGAGTGTGGTACACAAGAAAAGACCTACTGGATTAGGTTAAGGCCCAGCTAAACCAAGAATTAATTACTTACACTGGCCAACCAGATCCCTTTCAGGTGCTCATAAACAGGAGAGATACGATACCTATTTAGCCTAACATGCTGCTCCCAACCTGGCAATAACAATGCAACTCAAGTTTCTATCCCCTATGATTTATCCAATCTTCTTTTAAAGCCACCCAAGTTAGGGGTCATCACAACCTATCATAGCGATAAATTCAACAGCATAATTACGTGCACGGGAGGAAATGCCTGTTTTGCTTTAAACATCTTTCCAATCAGTTTCATTGGATGGCCCAATGAATGTTGAATATTTCAAGAGGGAGAAAAACGTCTCCATGTTCACCTTAAGTATGCCAGGCACAATGTCCTTCCTGAGAATTTTTTTTTTCAAGTTAAAGAATCCAAACTTCCCAGCCTTTCTCATATAGAAAATACAATAGCAATCTTGGTTTTTATTTATTTTATTTTTATTTATTTAATTTGTCAAACATGGCTTAGGGCCTGGGTACTTACGGGACCGCCTGCTGTTACCGCATGCCTCCCACCGACCCGTACGCTCTCACAGAGAGGGACTTCTCAGGGTGCCGTCCGCCAAGCAATGTCGGCTGGTGGCCCCCAGGGGAAGGTCCTTCTCTGTGGGGACTCCCACACTCTGGAACGAGCTTCCCCCGGGCTTACGCCAAATACCTGACCTTCGGACCTTCCGCCGCGAACTGAAGACACATCTTTTTACTCGTGCGGGGCTGGCTTAAATTTTATAAATTTTATAAATTTTATAATTTTATCGATTTTAAATTTCTTACTACTAATTTTAAATGGGGTTTTAGTGTTTTATATATTTTAAAGTTTCTAGGCTAATTATAATAAGTTTTTTAACTTGTATTTTAAATTGTATATTGTATTGTTTGTTTTTACTTTTGCCTGTACACCGCCCTGAGTCCTTCGGGAGAAGGGCGGTATAAAAATCAAATAAATAATAATAATAATAATGTACGAGTAAACAGGTGTAAGTATAAACATGGACATGAACACGGGAAATGAGTACGAATAAATGGGGACAGTAGGACAGGGACAGTAGGCCCTTACAGATCTCTTAGGAATGGGGTGAGGTCCACGGTAGACAGTTTAAGGTTAAAATTTTGGGGGTTTGAGGATGTAACAACAGAGTCTGGTAGTGCATTCCAGGCATTGACCACTCTGTTGTCGTATTTTCTGCAATCAAATTTGGAGCGGTTTACCTTGCGTTTGTATCTATTGTTTGCCCTTGTATTATTGCAGTTGAAGCTGAAGTAGTCATTGAGAGGTAGAACATTGTAGCAGACAATTTTGTGTACTATGCTTAGGTTAGACTGTAGGCGGCATAGTTCTAGGTTATCCAAGCCCAAAATTTCAAGCCTGGTGGCATAAGGTATTCATAAGGTATTCTATTGTGAGCAGAGGAGTGGAATTACTTTGCTCTCTTCTACCCTTCAAGTTAAACCCTTGTTCAAGTATGGGAACCAAACTGTATAGGATGAAATGTGGATGTACCCAGTGGTGAAATCTGAACCGGTTTACTACCGGTTCACTGGCTGCGCATGCGCACGCACGTCTAAAGGAGGCATGGGGTACGTAGAACAGCACATGGGGGGGATGTGATCAGCTGTGCCACACAATCTTTTTTTTTCTTTTAAAAGCATTTTTTTTACAACCTATTCGGCCAAATAAAAAATAAGGCTCTGACGATTGTGCGGCTCAGCTGTGATTGTCAGAGCCTTTTTCTTTACCTTTTAAAAGCATTTTTTAGAAGAAGTGGCAAGCGGGGAAGCAGGCGACTGAGCATTGGGTGGCCATGGGAGGGGGGGATTTTTGCTATCGGTTCTCCGAACCACCTGCCGCCATCGCTATCGGATTGGCCGATCCGGTCCGAACTGGGAGCATTTCACTCCTGGATGTACCACATATTTGTATAAAACTATCACAAACATTTGCTTTTCCCTAATGATCATTAGCATCAAATCCTTCCTTTTCACAGTTGCTGCATTCTGACTCAACACCTTCCTGATTCTCTCTATGATGGCTCCAAGATTCTTTTTTTGGATAGTTATAGACATCTCAGACCTGACATCAGTGTTTAGGAAGTTAGGATTTCTTACTGCAAAGCCAATTGGTATTTAGCATCATCCATCATCTTGGCCTGATCACTGCTCAAGCCAGGTCAAAACTGTTCATGAACCAATTGGTCCCAATATAGAACTTTCATGGACTTCCTTTTTACTTTCTTCAATTAAGAAAGTGCCTATTAATTTGTAGTCTTTGCTTTCTGTGCCTCAAATAGAAGGTCCATAGAGAAAGTGGTAAGGACAGCTGAGAAGATTATAGCAAGCTTGCTTCCAATTATTTAGGACATTGCTTATAAGCGCTATGAGCTTAGAGCTTGGATCATTTTTAGGGACCCCCGACACACACTTTACAGTCTTTATAGTTTACAGAAACATTGCTCCCCTCTGGGAGGAGGTTTCGAAGTATTTCTAGCAGGACTACCTGATTCTGTAACAGCTTTGTTCCTTATGCCATCTGTCTGGTAAACTCGCAAGATTCGTTTTTGTTGCCATGTACATGTATACATCTGAACTAGACTGTGTTGTCTAGTATGAATCCAGAAAAGGTTAGGTCCTATTATTCTTGGCCTTAAGTTTAACCAAAAACTTTTGATGAGGAATTTTGTAAAAGTTTTTTTGAAAGTACAAATATGCAACGTCAATAGGAACACCTCCATCCATCTGACAGTTTACTATAGAAAAATTCTAAAAGGTTGATGAAGCAGAATTTAGCTTTGTGGAATGCATGTTGATTTCCCTTCAAGGCTTATACATCGATTTGCACAGCTACTTTTCCCCCTTTGATTACCTGTAATACCAGTTTGTCTAGAATAGAGATTAAGCTGCTGGGCTTATAAAAATTGTTGTCACATTGACTACCTTCAAATAATCTGGCACTGAGACGAATTCGAATGAAAAGTTACCTATTTTTGTTAGGAAGTCAGCAATTTTATCTTTTAGTTCTATAGCAATGAGGATTCCTAGGTCATCCTAGAATATCTTCTCGTCACCTCAGCTGGTTTTTGTTGTTCTAGATCTGAACCTGAGAAACTTAATGCAGGATTAAGTATCAGTTTTATGTTTTCTAATAGTAAACACAGACTCAAATAACTCAATCAGATTGCCTGCAGTTTCCACATTCCTTTTCAGAATCCTTTATCATATAATGATCTAAATCAGTGGTCGGCAACCTTAAACACTCAAATAGCCATTTGAACCCATTTCCCACAGAAAAGAAAACACTGGGAGCCACAAAACCCTTCCCGTGCCTGACTATTTCCTAAGCAGCCACAAAACTAGCATATGTAGTTGAATTAAACATTCTGTTTTCTTCTGAAACTTTTCTTTTCTTCAATTTAGCCATGGTTGGCCTACTGGAGTCAAAAAGCTGAATAAATTGCATGCTGGCGGGTGTCACACATTGTCGGTTGTGACGCATATTTTGAGTGACAGGGAACCATAGCAGAGGAATGACCCCTGATCTAAACATTGATTTTGGGCTTTTAATATATTTAAATATTTTTCCCCGTTTTCTGTCACACTTTCCTCAAATTCTTCTTATGAATTTATTATTATTATTTTACTATTTTTTGTGTGTGCCAGAGTTTGGGCTCTTTCCTGTTCTCCTTATTATGTCAGGGCTTCCATTTTCTAAATAAAGCCTTTTGCAATTTCCTAGAAAGTACTCAACAGCCATGCTGGCTATTTTTCTGGATTTAATTATGGAATGCATTTTAGCTGAGCCTAAACTATTGTGGTTTCATATAGTCTTCAAGACTATAAAGAGATTTGGCCCTCTTGACATTTTTTCTCAGTTTATTTTCATAGGGTCATGGGAGTGGTTGGGACCTAGGAGATCCCCTAGTTCCTGCTAGTGCAGAAATCAAATACTCTAGTACAGGTAGTCCTCACTTAAAATACAATTGGGGCAAAATTTCTGTCACTAAGTGATGTGGTCATGAAGCTCAGTGTCATATGATCACACTGCTTGCTTGTGGAAATTTTGGCACTTCAGTGGCTGCTTTGCAACCTTCTGCTGTCTTTGCTGCCTGGTAAAGTTGCAAACGGTGATTATGTGACTATGGGCCAGTAATGTCATAACTGAGAGCCAGGTGTCAAGGGTTAGGGTTAGTAACTGACTGCATTTAGATGAAGTTGCTAGAATATATGGAGTCACACTTATATACAGCTTCCAATTTCCACCTATATTTAAAAATCTGAAGATTTTTTTTTCTTCTTGTGAAAAACTAAGATTATCACTTAGAAAATTTCATTTTCAAATTATGATTGGTTCATGGCCTTTGGCTATTACAAACATTGGCACAAGCACAGATAATCAATTCAGATGTAATAGAAATTACCTCCTTGGACAATTTTGGACAAAGAAGCAAGCCAAGTTATGATAAGGAAAATAAGATGAGCATACAATGAACTTGAAGTATTGTTCAAAGCAGATGTTGATCAGAATGGCATAAAAAATGACAAAGACACAAACAAATAAATTTTTCAATGTATGATTTGGGAAAGAATCTGAAATGCTACAACTGATCTCAAACCAAACCAAACCAAAAAAACCCCAAACGCCCAAAAAGAAACAGAGGATGTGTTAATATAAATAAATCAAAGTTATGTGAGAAATAATAAAAGAGAATTTAAGGATTTTTTTTGCAGCACAATTGAATATACATGTTATAAGGGTTAATTTTGCAGAGACTGGCTGTCAATAAAATGGTTGCTTGTAGCTTCTACCGTCTTTGAAAAACTGATACTCATTTCTGTACAAGGATATATTAATCAGATATGAATAGCAAAGCATTTCATTTACTATTGATCTGCTCCTAATCAGAAATCAAAAATGTACCTTATCCCATGACAAAGTGCAATTATCTATTTTGTTAATTACTATAATTATCTTCCCCACATTTATTTTGACAGCAGTGTCAGCAGCAGAAAACTATTTCTTCAAATTGCCTCATGCCAATTATGAATTACAAATTCATACAATTTTGACAAATGATTTTCATGCTCCTTTGCACAGACTTTCAGGCTTTTTTGAATCAGGTTACCAAACTGTATTATCCTCTAAAACCTTATCCACTCCAAGTATTAAGAATCCCATAAAGAAAGTTAAATAATACTGAATGGTAACAAAAGTTCACATTGTATCATCATATTAGAAGAAATTATCAATGAATCAAACAAATCTGAAGAATCCTAAACTGAAATATAAGAAATATGACTCATTAAATATATGAGAAAGTAGCGATAATATTTATAGGATTGTAGGGCAGACTGCACATAGATAGTTCCAAATTATTTTTTCATAATTTCCTTGAAGGATTTTTTAGGATGGCATCACCATTTTAGGTCTACAAACATGTACAGTAGCTTCAGCCATGTTTCATTGGGGTCTGATAGAACTGGCTATGTATGCAGCCTTATAAATTAAGTTTAAATACATTAATTTAAGGTAAAGTATAAGATCATTCCACCCGAAAAAAGTTTAGGATTTCAGCTGTACAGTTCCAGAAAATTGCCAGCATGCTAATACATTTTGTATCTTTCAGTGACTAATATGTTTTGAAACTATTAACAAGTTTTGATGCCAAGTTTGTAATGAGACAACAACTTCATCTGCTTCATAAGGTCTTGAATGCTATGAATCATACTTTTATTCAGCTATGAATATTGAGGGCAAGCTACCAACGAAAGAGGAGTTGACTTGCACGAAACCACTTCATGTATAGAAATATGCCCTTGGAACACACTTCAGTGTTATGGATTTCATCTGTTTTATAGCTTATATTTTTGTGGCCTCATTTTGAATTCTATATCTTATTGCTTTTCAAGTAGTTCTTGCATAAGAAGGAACAAAGCGAAAATTTAATCCTCAGTTAGAACTGGTATAAGTACCACCTAAGTACATCAGTGTAAATATCTTGCTCTCCTGTTCAACTAGAATTAATGTTGTAGTTCAAACCTTTGCGTAGACTTGGCAACTCAAGTTTCAGAACATGGAAGTGAGAAAATATGTACTTTGTTCAACTAAAATGAAACATGCAGCAGTTTCTGAAATAAAAGCAGTGTGATTAAATATTATTACTCATCAAATCATAATGCCAGTACCAAGATTATATAGCTTAAATGTTTTCCACCAGCACCTATGTCAATATTTATAGTATTTAATCTATATATATTAAGCTTCATTATTATTGTCACCATCTTTAATGTTTCTTTTTCAATTATTTCCTCTGATGTCATTGTGTACCCTGTTCCACTTCTAAATCTGTGGAACTGTGTATATGTGTGTGTGTATTTATATGGAAATACACTCATAAAGTGATGCGATGGCTCAGGGGCTAGGACGCTGAGCTTGTCGATCGAAAGGTCGGCAGCTCAGCAGTTCGAATCCCTAGTACTGCCCTGTAACGGGGTGAGCTCCCGTTACTTGTCCCAGCTTCTGTCAACCTAGCAGTTTCGAAAGCACGTAAAAATGCAAATAGAAAATATAGGGACCACCTTTGATGGGAAGGTAACAGCGTTCTGTGTGCACCTTTAGCATTGAGTCATGCCGCCCACATGTCTTCGGACGGCGCTGTGTCTTCGGTTTTGAAACGGAGATGAGCACCGCCCCCTAGAGTCGGCAACGACTAGCACGTATGTGCGAGGGGAACTTTTACCTTTACCTTACACTCATATATCTGGGTGTGGGTGTTCTGTCAGGAGAGGGAGGGAGGGGGAAGGAAGGAGGGAAGGAGAGAGAGAGAGAGAGAGAGACAGAGAGAGAGAGAGCATATTTTTAAGAAGAGATTGGATTCCTTGCCTGAACGGGAGTTGGACTCCAAGGTCCCTTCCAAATCATTGTTCTGTTCTGTTCTGTTCTGTTTCAGACATCTGATAATAGATGCTAATAAAAGTTGCTAATGCTGCAATAAATTGTCTTTAAGATGTATCAAGACTATACCATTTACTTATCTTAATTTGTCCCATGCATGTCAGTATTTCTTTATTTATCACATTAATATGGTTTGGAGAAGATATCTGTTAACCAGTTTGTCTATGCATTAAAAGCAAGAGACGATCTTAAAATGGATAGTGTGTCTTCAGAGTATTTTATAAAGCCCAAACCCTATCTAATCTAGCAACCTTTCCCACAATTACCAACAGATAACAATTGTAAATAATAAAAGAATGGCCTCTTCCAATACTTTCCCCAATAAATGGTATTGAGAGGCAAGCTGTCTCTGATTCCTAAGATAGTATTTAACTATGATGCAAAGCAACCATTGATAGCCTAATATTCCATGCATATTCACTCTGTAAAGCCATTCAAGTATCAATTTTTAGTCTCCTCAAATTCTCGTTTTGAGAATTAAGCCGAGGAGAGATAAGAACGTCTCTCTTTTCAATAACATACATTATTTTATATATCTTTCTTTTCACGTGTTTGTCTTTTTTCTAAAGAGCTTCAGACATAGAACTCTATCTAGGTTAGTCTAAAACAGAGCCATAATACAAGTAACTAGATCAGATTTTATATATGAGGTACACTTATTTGAAACATTTTATCCTACATCCTTCAGTACTCTACAAAACTCAAGCTGCAAAAATATATAGCAGTCATAGAAAACGTATAGCAGTCATAGAAATAATGATCAATTGTTTGGTTCCAGTGATATCCCTGCTTCACAATATAGTATAGTAACCATAAAAAAAACAGTTGAATTTACCTTCTTCAAAAGAGGTGTCATCATTTAAAGAGAATGGCTCTGTGCTTGTTTCTGACCATAAATGCAGTATTATTGGGCGGGGGGGAATCTATCTCATTGGTGTTTCACAGCAAAAAGTAGCTGCCTTGCATGGTAGACCATCAACCGACTGATGAATGGTGAATTCATTGACAATATGGGCAGGGGTGAAATCCAAAATTTCATCTCTACTGGTTCTGTGAGCATGTCGTGGCGGCGTGGCAGGGGAAGGATATTGCAAAATCTCCATTCCCACCCCACTCTGGGGCCAGCCAGAGCTGGTATTTGCTGGTTCTCCGAACTACTCAAAATTTCCACTACCGGTTCTCCAGAACCTGTTAGAATCTGCTGGATTTCACCCCTGAATATGGGTCTTCTCTTCATTAGAGAGTACTCATGTACTGGTAGCTATGCTGGTCCCATTATTTCCAGAGCTTAAATATCTGGAAACAAGCCTTTTGCTGGTTATCTTGACCTATGGTCTTGCCTAAGTTTGATCACTGAAGTACTATCCTTTTTTTTTTTTACATTAGAAATGCACCCTAATGTCAATTTTAGACTTTGGAAAACCTTGGTTAGTTGTGGTCAACATAAACTTCGGTTCTCAAATCCAATTGGGATTGTTGACAGTGGCTTAGGGATTCAGATGTAAGACTTAAGATATCTTAAATAAAAAAAGAATCTTGGTTTTAAATATTTTGTCTGCATTGGGCCTTGATGAAGCCACCTTTCTGTTTTCTTCTTGTATGTGTTTCAGATACCTTTCCTCTTAACCGGACTGCTTAGTCACTGCACTTTCTTGCGACTCCTTTATTGGCTTCAATAAATAAAGTGATATTCTCCTGATATGCGTGCCAGAGCTTTTATTTTCTTCACCACGCCACGATTTGTACTTTTACCATTCCCATCACCACAGGGCCCATTTTCAAACTATCGTTTTTAAAGGTCACTTGTTTTGTTCCAATGCAGTTGAGCCTGACCATGATTTAACGACACCTCAACAAGCAGCATTAAAATTACCCTCTGTATGCGATCATAAATAATTATCCGGCCAAAGAAAAGAAAGAAATTTAAAAGAAAGAAAGAAAGAAAACAATATTTCTTTCGCAAGAAGCCAAGACGGAGGATATTAGTTAAAATGTTAAAGTATATTAACCAATTATGCGAAATCCTTTCATATTGGCTTGCTTCATTTCAAACATGGCACAGGCTATTTTGTCTGTGAACTCGAGTGGAACAAAAAGCTACAGAATGCAATTTGTGTCAGGAGTTGGACTACAGAAGGACAACTAATTCTAATTAGTACAAATTCCCCACAGGCCAAAAAGGAGGCCTAATGCAGGAACCAACTGCCTAATGCGGTTTCTATCATGCAACAGGTGGGCAGAGGTCTCCCAAAGGTTGTCATGGTGATAGCTACTGGTAGACCTTTTGCTGGACACCAGTAATTAATTGAGTGCATGGCCAGTCTTTGAATGTGATATCTTTTAATATACTTCAGAAGTAAAAAAAGAAAGACGGGAAAAAAATGTCTCTTTTAATTGGTTAAAATTAAAATAGCAGAAGAGTTTGCCAAGAACTACAGTAATGTAATGGAAGTCTTTTCAAACCCTCAAACTGGAATTCTTTGCATATCTACAGGAAGAGTGGTATGTTAAGAAAAAAAAAAGGGGAGTGGGAGGGGGGGAGAGCCAAACTTGCTGGGAAGAAAGTCTCCATCAACTAATAATATGGGTATTTTGCCAGACATATTTCTAATGCAAAAATTTGCGTGCTGCTCATTAACAGTCATTATTATGTATACGTTAAAAATACAGGTTTAAGATACGGAAAAATTATGAGGACGGCGTGAGGGTTTTTAAAGTGGAACGAAAATGAGACACAGAAAAGGGAAGAAAGATCAGAAGTTGGAGAGAAAAAAGTATGAAGTCATTATTGGAATGCAGAGTAAAATCCACAATATTTATTCATTTTACTACAATAAATAGACTTGCTCTCCAACTCTAAATCTATCTTTGAGTTTTGCTCCTTATATTACTGGATCCGGGAACTCATTTTTCAAATTTCTATTCCATATATGGAAATATTTCTCCCTTCAGAGCAATTTATTTATTTATTTAAATGAGACAAAATCAACATGGTCCCTTCATTCTTGCTTTTAAGGAGAAGTACAACTTCAAACATTTTTCAGTTAACACAGGCATAAAATTTACTCCACTTTGTTTTAGAATTAGTTTGACTGTAAGTTTTGAAGGTTTAGTGTCAGGGAAGTTTTGCCTTTCCCATTGCAGGGTCAGAAATTTGTTATATTAAAAAAAAAAAAAGACATTTTAGAGACTGCAAATAGTGCAGTCTGGATATTTGAAACTGAGTGTTTATTTTCCTAGCTTCATCTTAAGCAACAGTGGAATTTATCTGGAAAGGCATACAAGATTAAAATATAGACACTACCACTAAAGTATTTCAATGGTCCTTCTGATTGCCAAACATATTTATTTATTTATTTATTTATTTATTTATTTATTTGATTTCTATACCGCCCTTCTCCCGAAGGACTCAGGGCGGTGTACAGGCAAAAATAAAACAGACAGTGCAATATATAATTTAAAATACAATGAAAAAACTTATTTTAAAATTGGCCTGAAAATTAAAATATACAGTGAGCTAAAAACTCCATTTAAAATTAGTTAATAAGAATTTTAAAAATTTGATAAAATTCAATTTTAAGACAGCCCCGCGCGAATAAAAAGATGTGTCTTCAGTTCGCGACGGAATGTCCGAAGGTCAGGTATTTGGCGTAAACCCGGGGGAAGTTCGTTCCAGAGTGTGGGAGCCCCCACAGAGAAGGACCTTCCCCTGGGGGCCGCCAGCCGACATTGCTTGGCGGACGGCACCCTGAGAAGTCCCTCTCTGTGAGAGCGTACGGGTCGGTGGGAGGCATGTGGTAACAGCAGGCGGTCCCGTAAGTACCCAGGCCCTAAGCCATGGAGCGCTTTAAAGGTAGTAACCAGCACCTTAAAGTGCACTCGAAAGGCCACAGGCAGCCAGTGCAGTCTGCGCAGGAGCGGTGTTATATGGGAGCTACGGAGCTCCTCTATCACCCGCGCAGCTGCATTCTGGACTAACTGAAGCCTCCGAGTGCACTTCAAGGGGAGCCCCATGTAGAGAGCATTACAATAATCCAAGCGAGAGGTAACGAGCGCATGAGTGACCGTGCACAAGGCATCCCGATCAAGGAAGGGGCGCAACTGCTGAACCAGGCGAACCTGGTGGAAGGCCCCCCTGGAGACGGCCGTCAAATGATCTTCAAACGACAGCCGTTCATCCAGGAGGACACCCAAGTTGCGCACCCTATCCTTTGGGGCCAATAACTCGCCTCCAACAGTCAGCCGCGGCTGCAGCTGACTGAATCGGGGTGCCGGCATCCACAGCCACTCCGTCTTGGAGGGATTAAGCTTGAGCCTGTTTCTCCCCATCCAGACCCGTACGGCTTCCACGCACCGGGACAGCACTTCAACAGCTTCATTGGGGTGGCCTGGGGTGGAGAAGTACAGCTGGGTGTCATCAGCGTACAGCTGGTATCTCACCCCAAAGCCACTGATGATCTCACCCAGCGGCTTCATATAGATGTTGAACAGAAGGGGCGAGAGAATCGACCCCTGCGGCACCCCACAAGTGAGGTCCCTCACGGTCGACCTCTGCCCCCCTGTCAACACCGTCTGCGACCGGTCAGAGAGATAGGAGGAGAACCACCGATCAATGGTGCCTCCCACTCCCAATCCCCCCAACCGGCGCAGCAGGATACCATGGTCGATGGTATCAAAAGCCGCTGAGAGGTCTAATAGGACCAGGGCAGAGGAATAACCCCTGTCCCTGTCCCTCCAGAGATCATCCACCAATGCGACCAAAGCTGTCTCCGTGCTGTACCCGGGTCGGAAGCTGGACTGGAACGGGTCTAGATAGACGGCTTCATCCAGGTATTGGGGTAGCTGTCGCGCCACAGCACTCTCTACAACCTTCGCAACAAAGCGAAGGTTGGAGACTGGACGATAATTACCCAAAATAGCTGGGTCCAGGGAGGGCTTCTTGAGGAGGGGTCTCACCACCGCCTCTTTCAAGGCGGCAGGGAAAACCCCTTCCAACAAAGAAGCGTTGATAATCTCCTGGAGCCAGCCTCGTGTCACCTCCTGAGTGGCCAGTACCAACCAGGAAGGACACGGGTCCAGTAAACATGTAGTGGCGTGAAGCCTCCCCAACAACCTGTCCACGTCCTTGGGAGCCACAGGGTCAAACTCATCCCAAATGGACTCAACAAGACGTGTCTCCTCTCCCTCGCTTGGATCATCCCAATTTCGGAGAACCAAGGGGCCAAACGAGATCTGTGCCGGGTCAGAGGTCGCATATTGATTTTTTTTTAAAAAAAGTATGTGATAGGTTTTCCTGTGAAACCAATCTTCATTTTTGGTAATGAGAGGCATACAATCTCTTAACATGGAAACCTTATTTATAGCGCTCCATGGCATAGGGCCGGGTTATCTACGGGACCGCCTACTGCGACCAGATACCTCTCACCGACCCGTGCGCTCTCACAGGGAGGGACTCCTCAGGGTGCCGTCAGCTAGGCAGTGTCGTCTGGCGACGCCCAGGGGAAGGGCCTTCTCTGTGGGGGCTCCCGCCCTCTGGAACGAGCTCCCCCCAGGACTCCGTCAACTTCCGGACCTTCGAACCTTCCGTCGCGAGCTCAAGACACATTTATTCATCTGTGCAGGACTGGCTTAGATTTTAAATTTTATAGGGGTTTTAAATTGATTTTAATATTTATATTTCTATTTTTAATGATAGGGCACTGGAATAAGTTTTTTAAAGATTATTTTAATTTTGTACACTGATGTTTTATATGCCTGTGAACCGCCCTGAGTCCTTTGGGAGATAGGGCGGTATATAAATTTAAATAATAAATAAATAAATAAATAAATAAATTTAATTATCTGAATCCCAAATTAATTTGCTAATTAGGAAAATCTGGAATTTGTAGCCTCAGGAAGGGAAAGCCTGTTTTATAAAACTTTGTTTGTTTTACTTTTATCTTCAATTTTAGCATACATTTTTATTTGTATTGCTTTATGATTTTATAACATGCTTTACTCTAATCCCGTGATGGCGAACCTATGGCACGTATGCCACAGGTGACAAGCAGAGCCATATCTGTGGGCACGCGAGCATTGCCCTAGCTCAGCTCCAGTGTGCATGTGCGTGCTGGCCAGCTGATTTTCAGGCTCACCAGAAGTTGGCAAATAGGCTGTTTCCAGCCTCCGGAGTGCCTCCATGGGGGTGGTGAAGGCCGTTTTTGCCCTCCCCAGGCTCCTAGAAAGCCTCTGGAGCCTGGGGAGGGTGAAAAATGGCCCTACCGGGCCCACCGGGCCATCGAGTACCAAAAGCAGGGGAGCACTGGGGGGGGTGTTTGTGCGTGCATGTGGGGGGGGGACGAGGCGCATTGAATTATGGGTGTGGGCACGCGCGTATGTGACACACACACCCCACGCTCTCCCCACTTTTGGCACACAACGCAAAAAGGTTAGCCACCACTGCTCTAATCAATGGGGCCTTTTTTGTTTTGTTTTGCTGGTCAATGACTCAACTAAAATAACTGACTATCTAAATTAGTAGATTTCATCGAGTCTTATAGCAGTGAATATATTAATTATAGAATGTCATAAATCTCTCTCTTAATTGAGGCACTGCCCTGGGCTAGTCTTTTACTTCCTCTAGGGTCTGAGAGGAGGAAAGCAGTGGTGGGCTTCAGCCAGTTTGGACTGGTTCAGGTGAAATGGTTGTTAAGATTCTGTGCAGTTCAGTGAACCGGCAAATCCTACCACTAGCTGGTCCTGCCCACCCCGGCCCACCCCACCCCACCCTATCTCACTTTGCCCACCTTGGCCAGTGGCTAGAGTGACGCCCGCACCCAGCTACTCTCTGGCTAGTCATGCTCACTTGCCCAGACCATGTGGCCCAGCTGATTTCCGCGCCTTGCCCGATCTGCTCACTGCAGCTGCCCATGAATGTTCTTTGCTTGGCTGAAGGCTCAGCTGCCTTTCAGGGCCTGGTTCTCACCATCCTTCCACCCACAAGCCGCCTGTTCCCCCTTCTCCTCGGGTCGGGGAAAACACTGCTCTGGCTTTCCCTGGGACCTCCACCCACATGCCGGGATGCTGCTGTGAGAATGGTGCAAGCCCCATGGGCCAGAAGGTAAGGCTGACAGCAGGGAATGAAGATCGGCTCCAGGCTTGCTGCGCTCAGCCAAAGGACCGCCTCGGTGGAGGGACACACATGGCGAGGCAAGGCTGCCTTTCGGGCCCAGATTTGGCTTCTGCGGGCCTTCTGGGTGGGAGGCCTGAGAGAAAATGCCTCCCCCAAAGACTGCCCGCTCACCCATCCATCAGCCAGGCTGGCCTGGAAGCGGCATATCCCCTTGTTGCAGGCTGGATGGGGGACCTGAGGCAGAGCAGAGCAGCAGGAGGCAGCCCAGAGCAGGGCCTGAAAGGCGGCCAAAGCTCACCGTGTCCCCCTCCCCCATCAAGAAGCCTGCAGCCGCCACCATTTTGCCGGTGCGAGAAGCCTCCAGCCACCACCTCTTTGTTGGCATGAGAAGCCTGCAGCTGCCAGTCTTTGCCAGCACAAGAAGCCTGCAGCCGCTAGCTCGGTTCCGGCTAGCAAAGAGGCGGCTGCTGCAAGCTTTTCTTGCCAGCAAAGAGTGGCAGCTGCAGGCTTCTCGTGCTGAATAACACCGGCAGCTGCAGGCTTCTTGTGCTGAAAAAGAGGTGGGCCAGTGTCTCAGGGTGGGGTCGTGTGTCTAGCTGCACCAACGAAGGCCGGAAGTAGCTGCCCACCATTGCCTGCTGCAAAAACCTTTTTACAATTCCTGACTGTCAGCCAGCGAGAACCAGCAAGAGATGAGATGTCAGAGAATCACCATTGCTGTTGCTATTGCTTTACAAAGGTAAGTCTAAGGCTCTGGCCACCGCTGCTTTGGCCCGCCTGCGCCGCCCCACCTTGCCATGAGTGACATCGAGTTGGCCATGCCCACTCAGTCACATGACCCACCCAGCTACGCCCACCCAATCTTTAGGACAAACAGTTGTTAAATTAGTTGGATCCCACCACTGGAGGGAAAGTAGTCTTTTGGGTGCTTCAGGGCTCAGTCCCCTCTCTCATTTAATATCTAGATGTGGCCATGTAGAGGTGTGGCGATCCGTCAATTTGGGGTGAGATATCACCAATATGCATATAATACCCAGCTTTGTATCTCTACCACAGCCCCTTTGAGCCATGTTGGGGATGTTCTATTCCAATGTCTGGAGATGGTTCAGATCTGGAATAGTTGGACTCTGACTCACTCAACCCTAGGAAGACTGAGTGACTGTAAGTATTTGGAGGCTCTGGAAACAAGTTTCTTCCATCTTTGATTCTGGGTCCCAGACAGACCGAAGATGCAAACTAGGGGTACTTCCAGACTCATAGTTCATACTCAGAGAGAAGATGGCAAGCATGGCGAGGAGAACCATGCCACATCTTTGGGTAATGAACCAATTGTGCCTATTCCTGGACCAGGAATCCCTGTTCATTGTTAGCCTTATAGCCTCTCATTTGGATTACTGCAATGCTTCATGCATTTATTGTAAATTGGTTGTATCTTTGTTGTATGAATTTATTTTTGGATGTTTTTACTGTTTTAACAATTTTTGTCTTAACTCTTGTTAATTTTAGAACTGTAAACTGCCCAGAGTCACTTGGCTGAGATGGGGGGGGGGCAGTCTATAGAAATTGAATAAACAAGCAAACAAACAAATAATATAAGAGAGCTGTCTAGAATAATATGTCCCTGGTAAAGTTGAAGATGAGAAAGAATGAATCATACAAGCATCCTCTCTTTTCCCATCTCTCCAAGTGCAAATCAAACTATTGCAGTAAGAAAGTAGCATAAACAGTAACTTCTGTTAACATATATATACCATAAGTTTGATATAAACCACTGATAAGTCCTGGAAAGTTACTACATATATATTTTCTCATTTAGATTCAACAAATCTGTATATTTTGTTATACATATTTAACTCATAAATACTATGTCAGAATTTCCTTCGTCATTAACACGGTTTTGTTGCAGAAGTAAAATCACACATGGGGGACGCATTTACAAGTTGTCTTTATGAATTTACTCACATCTGAAATAGCAAAATGTTGGAATTTCCTTAACAGAACATGGTCTACCTTAGCTTTTGTCAGCTTGATCTCATGTGACTGATTTCAAATCCACAATTTCAACTCAACATCATACTGGCCTTTTTCTCTGAATAATATCAACCTGAATAGAAATATCTCTTCAGCAAAGGTAGAGAAACAGGCTTGCTGCACACAAAGCTGTAGTGTTATTTAATACAAGACCTCAAAAGATATAGAACATAAATATTATATTTATTTACAACCAATTTTTAGCAACAGTTCAAAATTGCAAGGGCACTGAAAAATTGGTCCTCACACTTACAACCACAGCATCATCAGCTCTTTTGATCACATGATCAAAATTTAGGCACTTGGCAATGAGTAATTATTTACAATGGCTGCAGTGTCCTGGGATCATGTGATTGCCATCTGTCACCTACCCAACCAGCTTTCACCAAGCAAAATCAATGGGATGAAGCTGAATTTGCTTAATGACCACATGATTCACTTAAGAACTGTGGCAAAAAAGATACAAATGAGGTATGATTCACTTAATAATTGCCTTGCTTAGCAACAGAAATTCTGGTTCCAACTGTGAACATCAGTTGCCTGTAGCAAATGGTGTTGGAAGTACGGCACATGTAACACCACTACTACATGAGTTGCATTGGCTACTGGTGTGTTTCCAGGTTCAATTCAAGGTGCTGGTTGTCATCTTTACAGTCCTACATGGCTCGGGACTGGGTTACCCAAGGGACTGTATGGTTTCAAGAGTCTGTACCTGTCCAATTTGGTCCAGCAGATTGGACATGCTGTAAATTCCATCAGCCAAAGAATGCGTTCTGACAAGGATCAGAAGATGGGCCTTCTCTCCTGTAGCCTCTACTTTGTGGAATCTTCTTCCTTTGGAGATTAGAACGTCTCTGATTCACTTGGCCTTTTGGAAGGCTTAAAATCTTGGTTTTGTGACCAGGCCTGGAGTTTTAAAAGTATTATAGACCCCATTTCTTGGCTTTATTGTTAACTGATTGGTTATCTCGATTACTGCTTGTATTTGTGTTAGATCCGATGATGGAAGAGACGGACAGAGCTCTTTCAGTAACAACAGCTGTTTATTAGTAGACCAGTACAACCCAACAGAATGCTTGTTTGGCAGTGTCCTCTTTTATAGAGGGCTGCCAGACGGCTTAACCAATGAGCTTTAAGTATTTTCCCGCCTTTTTGGAGGACCTGAGTGAAACCTACAGCTTACTCCTTATATGGTACATAACAATTTGTTTTGTATTGTTTCTGTTTTTTTCACTGTTTTATCATTTTAGAACCATTAGCAACCTAGAATCATTTGGTTGAGATGGGCCGCCATAGAAATTGAATAATTAAATACATTTATTACTAAAAACAAAGGTTGGTGAATTTCTTGTTCTAAAAGAATATAATTTTACACTACTGATCCATGAATACAATCATCTTTATCTTTGTATAACTATTAAGTAGCTCACTGAAACACTTCCAGGGGGATATGAAAATATTAGAAAGTATTACTTCACAGAAAAAGAAGTGGAAGCTTGAAACCAACTTCCAGCAGAGATTGAGGGTCAATCATCAGTAACTGATTTTAAACATGCCTGGGATGAACACATATCCACCCTAAGACAAAAACTAAAAATAAATAAAATATAACAATAATAATTAAAATAATAAATTTGTTAATTAATTGTTTTTTTTAAAAAAAACCCACTAAACTCAAAGGGCAGACTCGATGAATCATTGGGTCTTTTTCTGCCATGTTTTTATGTTTCTATATGCTAGTTTAGTCCTCTGTCATAAGAATGATTTTATTAATCCGATGCCTTCAGAGCTTCCTCTCAGTATTATTGTTTGGTCTCTACCATAGAGACCAAACATGTGGCTTTTTTTAATAAAACATTTGCATGAAGCTGCTCTGAAAGACTTCCATAGGATAATGTTATTTTAGAGTTGTCCGATTAAAGAAAGAAGCCTGAGACTGAGGGATAGGGGGAAAAAAAATCAGACTAAAGATTAACAGAAATAGCTCTACAAGTAGTAAAACAAATGATGATCACTCCTTTTTGGCGTCTGGCTATGCCAAGCTGGGGGAGAAAAAAAATAGGAGCTTTAGAACACTGACAATCTGGTATATTGAAGTATGACCATTATTTTTTATTTTCCACGTTTTTGGTCCAAAGACAGTTCTGAGTAATTGATTCCCATAATGAGCTATGGTTCGTTAGTCAATTTAATTTATAATTGAATTGGATGGATGTAACTCTGTGTAAAATTGTCTCTGAAGAATCTGTTTTGTTCGTCTGTTCAACTTGTGGCAGGGATAGAAGAAAATCTAAATTATTCCTTTTTGCAAGGAGGGAAAACTCTAAAAAGTAGCAGCTTCCCTTGTGAAAATAAGAAGCAGGGGAGAAACAGTTGCAGGGTAAAATCTCACACTATTAACAAAAATGTACGAAAACCTTTTAATTTACATATTAGGGTTAAGGTTGACACAATTACATCTGGAAGATAACTCTCTCTCTTTCTCCTTTGAAGGTTAGAGATACATCCCAGTACAGTAAACATCATATTAAATGTGTGTGCCCGCACGTGCATACACACACACATACACACACACAAATATATAACGTGCGCAAGTTAAAATGTATTCTCCACTTTAACACAAGCTACAAATCTCAAAATTATTGTATTATAATGTTAGAAGCCAGCAAGTCGTTGGGTTAAATTGATGATTAAAGAGCTATGCTTAGTGGCAGAACCTGTGTTATATGAAGAAGGTTCCAGATTCAATCTCCCGCAATTGCAGTAAAAAAAAAAAAAAAGGAATTGGAGAGCAGATGATGTGACAGACCTCTGCTTGAAGCCCTGGGGAGCTGCTGCCAATCAACTAGACAATAGAGTAATGGGCCAAATGGGTCAACAGTCTGATGAGACATTAAGATGCTTCCTATAATACTTATGTCATATTTCAGTGGCCTTTGAAGGATAAAGATGCTTACAAATACATTATATATTTCATACAACATGATAATTTCATACAGTAATATCACTAACCAGTTTTACTAATCAGAATCATGTTATTGTTAGTGCCTTTTAAGTCAGTCTTGACTCAGGATGACTACCTGTGCAGCAGTTTTCTCAGCATCATTTTTGAAAGTGATTTATCATTGCCTCCTTCCTAGGCCTGAGAGGGGGTGACTGGCCCAGAGCCACTCAACTGGCTTTTGTCTTAAGGGAAGACTAGGTTTCCGAGTTTCTAGCCTAATGCTTTATCCATTACACCAAACTGCCTCTCAATCAGACTAGAAGACTTCCAAGGTCCCTTCTGTTATCCTGCTTGCCATAGAACAGACAAAATATGTTTGTATTTTGGGGGGAAACATCAAAAGATGCTGGAGGATAAAAAGTTTGGCCTGACATTACCCTAATAACAGAATATCTTGATCTCACTCACTATATGAGACAGCAGTCTTTTCTAGCCAACACGACTTTTGACCAACTGTTTGAAAGAGCCAATTATTTATAACAGGGGTCTCCAACCCACAGGCCGTGGCCCACTACCTGGCTGTGGCCCATTCAGAACCAGGCCACGGAAGTGGCAACTGAGTGCATGTGTGTGGGGCTCCACTTGCATGAGCAGCAGACAAGCTGCATATTCAGCTCCATTTGTGCGAGAGATGGGTGCACATGGCTGCCGCTTATGCAAATGAAGCTGCATGCGTGTGCTCGCCCGCCGTTTGCACGGAACCATTGCCTCTCCCTCCCCCACTGGTCTGCAAAGCTGGAAAGTTTGGGGATCGCTGATTTATTCATTAGATCCCTCCTAAAAACATGTGAAATAATTTGTAAGAAGAGTTACATTTATTTATTCCTTACTTATCATTGTGATTGGCCAGAAAGCCAATAGCTTATTTTTGCAGTTGGAAACAGACAATCAAAAGAATACATGGAGAGATAGTTGGCCATTATACATAGGATGCAGGCTACTTCTAGTTGACTGATTTTCATTTAGGGCAGTGACAAAAATATATGTGCAGTTTTCAGCATTAGGATCTAGAAATAAAATATAACATCTAGCTGACTCCTATTACCATTATGTACCTTTGAAACATTAACTGAGCCAATATTTGTTTGACAGGATGCTCCAGATCATAAGTTACACATTCATTCCCCTGGGCTTGAAAAAAACAGTCATACTGAACTCCTACTCAAGTCCCGCTTAAAAACTTGGATGTTGGATTGGTTTAATGAGCCCCAAGCATATGATGTACTAACCCAGGCCATGAAAACATCTAGCTTTGAGGATAATGAGATGTTTGATAACATCTATCCAAATGACTGAAGCATTGGAGCCACATGACATGCTTCAGGGAAATGGCAGAAATCCTCTAGCATTCACCCATCAGCCAGTTTGATCTTTGTCAGGGGGAGCCTTTGAAGATCTCTAATAGGCTGTTCAGCCTGACCCTGTTTGTAAGTGTTGCATTTCCCACATTTTTTAAAAAAATGCAACCCCCTCCTAATTAAAATGATTAGCATTTGTATTTGGTACCTAAACACCAAATGTAGAAAGTGTCTGTTTCTATACATTTGAGACAGTAGAACGGAATTCTACTAACCCAATACACTGACAGGATTTAATGGAGTTGTAACTAAACACACCCACAAACACACAAACATAGACAATAGCAAAGCAAAGAAAAGAAATTTGACTACAGGGGAAAACCAGCCCAACTACAATGGGATGTGGATGATAATCACCTATCCTCGATCCCAAAAGGCATATATATTTATCTTACAGCCAAAGGACTATTTTGGCTGTAAGCAGAATGTAGAGAATTTGTACTGGAGAGGATTTCATATGCATTTGTAGAGGCAATGATGACACACTACTCTTCAGACTCAAATGGCCTCCAGTTAAGAGGTCGCTTAACAATCTCATTTGTCTATATTTGCATCAAGTCCTCAGTAAATTCAAATGGCAACAGGCTTCCAGGCTCCTTATGTTATTCAGATAATAGGGTTTTTCCTTTTCGTGTAACTGTAATAGTGCAACTGTAATGTCTAATCTATGTCATACTTTGAGAAATGCTTATACATTCATTTTCTGAGCGAGTTACATCTTTTTCCCCTCCTGACTGCATTCACTGCTACATCGGGGGTGGGGAGGGGGGGAGGAACCAGCATTTTTTGTCTTTGGAAAACATCATGCTGTGATGTTGTTTTACGAAGAAATTCTAGCATTTGGACCAATGTTTCCAATACTCAGTTAAACATAGATTGTGTGTTTGTAAATGAAAGAAGCATACCGTTTAACACCAGAGGGAGACTGGAGCTGTTGAAATAATTATACCGCTGCTGAAAAATTTTCTATATACGTTCTTTTTAAAACAAAGGTGTATAAAACAATAGAATATGTTTCTGTTTTTTTAAAAATTTTTTTGACATCAATCATTTCTACATAATGCACAAAGCAAACTCTAGAGCTCAGATAAGATGTGTCACTATAAACTTATGTTCAGAGGCACTTTTATCAGTGTGATCAATCATTTAATAACTTATGCAAGTTTCATACTACACACACACACACACACACACACACACATAGATACAGTATATATACAGTACATATTGGATCTAAATGTATAGATAGATAAGATAGATAGATAGATAGATAGATAGATAGATAGATAGATAGATAGATAGATAGATAGATAGATAGATAGATAGTGTGTGTGTATACATATAAATATATGGGATGTGTATACATGTGTACACAATACACATGCACACTATATCTTTAAATTCCTGTAATGGTATTTCTAAAACTATTACCTAATCTGAAAGCAAGATATAGACCACTGTTATCATTCATTTCTAAACTAAGATTGCTGAAGAAAAAGAGAAGATTTTTTAAAATATTTTTAATGGCTTATCAGATGGATATCCTAAAAGAAAATATGGATGAAGAGAAGGGTACAATCTTGCAATGCATAGGGCATCCATACAAATTCAGAAATATGTGAAGAAAAAAGCTCTAGAAGTGAAGGACAAATGGATTAATTACCACTGAATCAAAGTCTACAAAAAACAAACTACAGATAATCCTCGATTTACAACAGTTTATGACCATTCAGAGTTACAACATCTCTGAAAAAATTGACTTATGACTGTTTTCACACTTACGACCACTGCAGCATCCTCATGGTCACATAATCAAAATTTGAATGCTTGGCAACTGGTTCATATTGTTGTAGTGTCCAGTTGTAGTGTCCTGGGGGTTACGTGTTTCCCTTTTGTGACTTTCTGACAAGCAAAGTCAATGGAGAAGGCAGATTCACTAAACTAACATGTTGCTAACTTAACAACTGCGGTGATTCACTTAACAACTGTGGCAACAAAGTTCATAAAAATTCACTTAACAACTGTCTCATTTTGCAACAGAAATTTTGGGCTCCAATGTAGTTGTAAATCAAGGACTACCTGAATGGGTTTTTTGGAGGTTCAGATTTGCTATGTTATTTATTTATTTATTCTATTATGTTTTTCTTTGCCTCTTTGCTTTTTATTTTGCTTTGTGTATGTTGCCTAGAGTAGGTTAGGAGTTGGCAGGCGCCAAAATAAAATAAAATCAATCAATCAATAGAAATAAAGAAATGCAAATTAGTAATGGAGCTATTCAAAAACTAGATGGGAAAGTTTTAATGTCCCAGGACACACTATGTCTTACCTCAAGGGGGCTACCCTTAAGCAAAGAGATTACAAAGACTGATTTCATCATGAGACAAACTGTAATGAGTAAGGATGTTTCTCATTATTTCTTGTACATGTCATAATAATGGCCACTGAAAAAATGTCTGTGTTACACCCATCAACAGTTTTATGAGTATGTTCTGGCTTCACCAAGAGTTAAGAATCTGGGACTTTCCAAGTGTTGCTGAAATACAGCAGGCAAAAGCCCCTGCCAATAATGAAGAATGCTTTAAATTAGAGTTGGAGCACATTTGAGCACTAAAGTTCTCCACTTCCATAGACAATTATTTCTTTCTGTTATTCTTCTTTCGTCATTCCACTTCATAATCCTGGAATATTCACACTTCTATCCCAGGATAATAGTTCTGATGAAATGTATTGTAATTTCCCCAAACTTATGCTATTACGTTCAATCAACACAAGATCCTCCACTATTCCACTGAATTCTGAAACAGTCCTATTACGTGCATGTAATGGTGACATAAGGAAGGCATAAGGTCAGAAGGAAGATATTTTGATTTGGCATAGTTCTAAATTTCTTTTGGAACCGGCACCAGCAATGCTGGCAGATGGTTGCCCTCATCACTAAACTAATTCAGTGGACTTCCCATCTTTTTACATTTCTGACACAACTGCTTCTTGATTCATGCAAACTAGTTCAGTCTTACTCCATTCTTTAATCATAGAGAACTGTCCCGTGTCTGCTGCATAATTCTGCTTTAGCTGGCATATTTTGTCAAATGTTGATTGAAATAAATTAAGGAGGTAATTATTGCCCCAATGGGGCAGCAACACTTTTTAAAACACCATTTTTAAAATAACTTTTGGAGACTTGATCTTTGAAAAATCTGCCAGATATTGTTCGTCAGAAATGAAAGGTAGTTAAAGAAAATGAAGTGGGGTGGCTAAGACAAAAAGTAAACTAAACTAAAATAAAGTAAAACAAATTGTTTAAAAAAGTTATGTCAGTTTAAAAGTTTACAGTTCTATAATGAGTTTTGGGGAAGCTTGGGACATAAAAATAGTAGAATACAAAATGATGATTATATTGGGAGAAGTGTGAACAAAGATATTATCTGATGGATATGACCATGGGGGGCGGGGGGCGGTCGAAAGCATCATCTGGAGCTATGATCACAAGATCAAAACCCTGCCTCTTTTTTTTGAACATGTGATTTCATCTTTAGGAACCAAAGCACTTTGTATTAATGCTTCTGCTTATTAGAAATAAAATAACTACTTCTGTGCATTTCTTGGCTCAACAAATATAGGGCTGCCAACATAACTGCTTTTTTTCAGGCTTTAGACCTACCTGTGTTTGCTACCTACAACCGGTATTAGCTGCTAAGATTAGTGGGCATCAGCAGCTTTAATTTCAGACTAGATTTTATTCCTTTGCTTCACCTGGCATTTATATATTGTATGTGGCAGAGATGACATAGTTTAATGCTTTAATAACCCAGTGAGTGAAGTGAAAGTTAGATACATATCCAATTTGTCAAATTGTAGGCCCAAATATTTGAATCCCACCATCTTCACCTCATTCCTTAAATAATTCTAGTTTCAATAGAAAGTGTTCCCAGTTTATAAGCCATGACCCAAAGTTTTGCTTTGCATTATCTTTGCTAGTAACTCACTCCCCCCACCCCCAAAGTAAACATTTGAAGCAACAAAGCCTTAAAAAGTTCTTCTGAGAGAGCATCTTTTTCGCCCATCTCCAGAAAAAAAAGAGAACTTATTTTGGCTACATTAACTACATGGCGACACCCATGAACTGAAAGCTTAAAACAAAATGAATGGAAGGTCAAACTTTAGTACAACCATTAATCTGTATTGCCACATCCTGGAATGAAAAAAATATATGAGAAATGTAAACACAATTTTCAACCAGCATTTGATAGAAGTAGATATGCATAGTCTGAGAGATAACCTTTCATGAAAATTGGGAAGTTGGACTATATGTCAGAGTGTGCGTATGTGTGTGTACATGTACTCACATACTCTTTGTTATGGCGTGTTTTTCATCTAATACTTTCATCATTTTTATTTTGGGTGATGGAGGAAGTGTGACTTCTGATAAAAAGGAGCAATGTGAGGGAAATATCCCAAAGGATGATGCTATTTTTCATCTTTAATGTGTTTCTGACCTTACTTATTCTCTACTTATCCTTCTTTTTCCAATTTTTGGGAGATCATTATTCTTTTTGCAGGTGCCCTTTGGCCTCTATTTTCTTGACTTTTTGTTTGCACACAATAATTCATTTCCACTCCCTTTCCATCTTTAATGTCTATCCTTAGTTTTTTTTTTTAAATTCTCCTGAATTTCCAGCTCACTACTATTCAAGTATTGCTCTGTTTTGTTTTTAAATCATGCTTCTTCCTTCCTTCTTTCCATTATGCCATTATTAGATTTTTCACCTCTCTTATACAATGCATACATTCATGTATTGAGAAGATTGCATCAAATGGCGGATCAGGGCTGCACATATGGACACATATATAGAACAGAACAGAAAAGAATACTTTATTGGCCAAGAATGATTGGACACACAAGAAATCTGGTCATAATCTCATAATACAAAAAAAAAGGTAATATAGTAATAAGATACTAATAGGAGAAAGTAGTAGAAAAGATGACTAGGATAATAATAATATAGTCCTACTACATGGGTAATTATCCTTAGGGATAAGACCAGTGGTGGTATTCAGCTGATTACATCCAGTTCGGGCAAAGTAGTAGCGGCTGCTGCTGGAGGCTCCATCCACCTACCCGGACGTAATCACGTCCTGTTTTTTTATGTTCTGCGCATGCACGGATACATACAACCGGTAGCAAAGGTAAGTGAACACCACCCCTGGATAAGACAGTACTGTGGTAATTAGGCAGCAGAGTGATGGCACAAGGGAAAAGTTTGTGTTTAGTTGTTTTGGCACGCAATGCCCTATCATGGCTTCCTGAGGGGAGGAGTTGAAACAGTTTATATCCAGGATGTGAGAGGGTCTATAGATATTTTCTCAGCCCTCTTTCTGAACTTTGCAGTATACAGATCCTCAATGGAAGGCAGGCTGGTTGCAATTGTTTTTTCTGCTGTCCTAACTATCTGTTGAAGTCTATACCTGACGTGTTTGGTTGCTGTACCAAACCAGATATATGCATACTCACAGAAAATGGTGCAATATAGAAGTAGGGTCATTGGAAGGAGAAAAGATTAAAAAAATTTTTTGTAAATTTCTTTTTAAGCTATTCTTAATAGGACTGCTCTTTCCCTGTAGCTATTAACAATGGGAAACAGTGGTATCAACTGCATTAGATTTTCTCTCTGTGTGTATATGTAATATTACTACCCTCCAGCAGTCCTAATCAAGATAGCTGTTTCCCCACACTAGGACAAGTGAATAAATTATCAGTGCAGGTGGCCTGTTATTACATCCTACCCATACTTCATCAAGTACTGTAGCAAATTTTAAAGTGCACAGACACAATCTAGGCCAGTGTTTCTTATCCTTGGTAACTTTTAAGATTTTCTAAGGCTGGGGAATTCTGGGAATTGACGTCCATACTTCAGGGTTGAGAAATGCTGACCTAGGCAGCCAGGGATAGAGGAAAACACAACCTTGAAAAAGAAGATCCATTAAAATAGTCAGCTGATGGTTGATTCTATGCGTTATTCGCCACAGGAACTCTTGCGCCTGCGAGGTGCCCCCGCCTCGCAGGAATGGCCCACCACATTACCGAGGGCCGGCCTCTATGACGGGTCTTGGGACCCACAGAGGTGGCATGCTAAAAAGAAGGGTTTATGGGGTTTTTTAGAAAGGGAATTTTTAAGGGGTGGGAGGGTAAGGGCGGGAAATGGGGGTAACCCGTCGGGTAGGGGGCCAGTTCCTGCACATGCTCGCGGCGGTTTTTCTTTATTAGGTCCAGAGGTTATGGGGGGAGAGCGTGTTCCTATTTTTGAGGGTGGTTCTATTGACACGGTAAGTGGGAGAGGCAGGTATGGCGGAAGCGAGGGGTCATACCAAGTTTCGGGAGCGCGTGCTCGATGTTTGAAAGCGATCACGCGCTCCGACCCCTTGGACTTCACCCGTTCCCCGGATGGTCAGGATCCTCAGAGCTTGGGCCTCCGGCTGATGTTGTGCAATGCCCGGTCCGTGGTGAACAAAGCCCCCCTCGTTTGTGACCTTATACAGGGGGGTTCCGCGGACCTTATGGGCATTACGGAGACCTGGTTGGGCACTGAAGGGGGCGTGCCCCTGGTTGAGTTGTGCCCGCCGGGTTTCCGTGCATTCCATCAGCCGAGGGCCCAGGGTAGGGGTGGGGGGGTGGCGGTTGTGATTAGAGAGAGTCTAGAGCCGAGGAGACCACTGTACCTCAGATTGCCGGGTGCGAATCCTCTTGTGAGATGGGGTCATAGGTGTCAGATGGGTATGCTGATCACGTACCTGGCTCCTTGCTGCGTGACAGCTGCCCTGCCCGAGCTCCTGGAGGTGCTGGCTGGGGTGGCAGTTGAGACCCCCAGACTTTTAGTCATGGGGGACTTTAACTTGCCATTGTCTGGCTCGTCATCGACGGCAGCTCGGGAGTTCATGGCTTCCATGACGGCCTTGGACATGACCCAAGTAGTTGATGGCCCTACTCACATTGGGGGTGGCACCCTGGACCTGATTTTTCTCTCTGGTCAGTGGTTGAGAGATCTGGACTTAAAGGAATTAGTCATTGAACCTTTGTCATGGTCAGATCACTCTCTTCTTCGCCTGGACTTTCTGACCGCCATTCACCACCGCAGGGAGACGGAGCCGACACGTTGGTTCCGTCCCAGGCGCCTGATGGACCCGGATGGGTTCCGGACGGAGCTTGGGCCATTTCCTGAGGGTCTGGCTCACGGCTCGACTGAGGAACTTGTTGCGGCCTGGGAACAGGCCGCGGCGGGGCCTTGGACCGTGTCGTGCCTTTGCGGCCTCTGACCCGGCGCAGGTCCCAACCGCCCTTGGTTCTCCGAGGAGCTGAGAGGATGAAGCGCCGGAGAAGACGCCTGGAGAGTCTCTGGAGGTCTAGCCGTTCGAAGCTGATCGACACTAGTGAAGTCCTATACTAGGACTTACCTAGTGGCATTGAGGAAGCGAGGCGTAGCTCGCCTCCTCCCTCATTGCATCGGCAGATAACCGCCCAGCCGCCCTGTTTGGTGACTCGCTCCCTCCTACATCAGGGGAGCGGGATGACCCGCTGCAGGGACGTGCTGAGGAGTTTAACGGTTATCTATACGATAAAATCGTTCAACCGGGATGGTCTGGACCAAGATTGCAGTGATACGGGCGAGATGCACGAGGGCGGTCTTGGTGACATTGTGTGGGATGAGTTTGACCCTGTGGCTCCCGAGGACATGGACAGGTTGTTGGGTAGGTTGAATGCCACCACGTGTTTACTGGACCCGTGCCCCTCTTGGCTGGTGCTGGCCACTCGAGAGGTGACACGAGGCTGGCTCCAGGCGATTACGACTGCTTCTTTGGTGGAGGGTGTCTTCCCGGCCGCCTTGAAAGAGGCGGTGGTGAGGCCCCTCCTTAAGAAGCCGTCCTTGGACCCGGCTGTTTTAGGTAATTATCGTCGGTCTCCAACCCGCTCGCGAAGGTTGTAGAAATATGGTGGCATATCAATTTCCCTTGCACCTGGATGAAACTGTCTATCTAGACCCGTTCCAGTCCGGTTTCGGCCCGGTTACAGCACGGAGACGGCTTTGGTCGCGTTGGTGGATGATCTCTGGAGGGCCAGGGACAGGGTTGCTCCTCTGCCCTGGTCCTATTAGACCTCTCAGCGGCTTTCGATACCATCGACCATGGTATCCTGCTGCGCGGTTGGAGGATTGGGAGTGGGAGGCACCGTTTATCGGTGGTTCTCCTCCTATCTCTCCGACCGGTCGCAGTCGGTGTTGACGGGGGCAGAGGTCGGCCCGAGGCGCCTCACTTGTGGGGTGCCGCGGGGTCGATCCTCTCGCCTTCTGTTTAACATCTACATGAAGCCGCTGGGTGAGATCATCAGTGGTTTCGGTGTGAAGTACCAGCTGTATGCGGATGACACCCAGCTGTACTTTTCTACACCGGACCACCCCAACGGTTATCAAGTGCTGTCCCGGTGCCTGGAGGCCGACGGGTCTGGATGGGGAGAAATAGGCTCAAGCTCAATCCTCCAAGACAGAGTGGCTGTGGATGCCGGCATCCCGATACAGTCAGCTAAATCCGCGGCTGACCATCGGTGGCGAGTCATTGGCCCGATGGAAAGGGTCCGCAACAGGCGTCCTCCTGGATGAGCGGCTGTCTCTAGAAGACCATTTGACGGCCGTCTCCAGGAGAGCGTTCTACCAGGTTCGCCTGGTACGCCAGCTGCGCCTTTCTGGACGGGATGCCCTATGCACGGTCACTCACGCACTCGTGACGTCTCGCCTGGATTACTGCAATGCTCTCTACATGGGGCTCCCTTGAAGGGCATCCGGAGGCTGCAGTTAGTCAGAATGCGGCTGCGGGTGATAGATGGAGCCCCGTGGCTCCCGTGATAACACCATCCTGCGCAGGCTGCACTGGCTACCTGTGGCTTTCGGGTGCGCTTCAAGGTTTTGGTGACCACCTTTAAAGCGCTCCATGGCATTGGGCGGGTTACTACGGGACCGCCTACTGCTACCGAATATCTCTCACCGACCCGTGCGCTCTCACAGAGGGTCTCCTCAGGGTGCCGTCGGCGCGGCAATGTCGTCTGGCGACACCCAGGGGGAGGGCCTTCTCTGTGGGGGCCCCCACCCTCTGGAATGAACTACCCCCAGACTTCGTCAGCTCGGACCTCGGACCTTCCGCGGGCTTAAAACGTATTTATTTAATTGTGCAGGGCTGAGCTAGATTTTAAATTATTGGTTTTAAATTGGGTTTTACTTGATATTTTAATTCTAAATTTACGGGCTTCTTAGAATCAGTTTTTTAATTGTTTTATATTGTATTTATATGTTTTTTAAATGCCTGTACACCGCCCTGAGTCCTTCGGGAGATAGGGCGGTATATAAATTTGAATAAATAAATAAATAAATAAATAAATAAAAGGACAGGAATTGCTACTTTTGCTTCTCTAGATCAGGGGTCACCAACCTTTTGGAACTCAGGGACCACTAAATTCATAATTTTAAAACCCGTGGACCACTAATATGATCTGGGTGGGTGGGTGTGGCAAGGTGGTCATGTGACTGGGTGGGCGTGGCCAACTCAATGTCACTCATGTCGAGGGACACCTTGCTAGCTTCTACTCGCTACTCCTTGCCTGCCTACCCAGGCTTTTTAGGGTCCCAACGGGAAGCAGTTGCTGGAGCTAAACAGCCACCATGAGAAAGAGTTGGCAAAACAGCTGGCTCGGTTCAAATTGAATTGAGCAAGAAGGAGGCTCAGCAGAAGCACCTCACTGAGGACTACAAGCATAGGCTTTCCAAACAGAGGGAAGACCTGTGGGAGTGCAAGGCCAGGTACCGGTTGCCTGGTGGCTCAGTGGGCTGAGATGGTCAGCCAGTTCCAGGCCATGACGGAGTCCCACTGGAACAAGGCCCTCTGGCTCTTCACCACCAGCAGCCTTTCCCTCCAGCCTTCACCCAAAGCCCCACACCAGGAGGCCAAAGCAGACTCCAAGTCGGAATTTCTGGGCCCCTCTGACCCACACAAAAAGACCCCAAAGGGGGAGACTCTCTACAGCAACCCAAACTTCCATTGCACATATCCGTCCCTGGGGCTGTAGTTTGAGGACCCCTGATTTAGTGCAATATAAAAAAATGCAAATAATTTTTCTGGGGACCACCAAAATTTTCTCACGGACCACCAGTTGGTGACTGCTGCTCTAGATGACAAAAACTGTTCTGGTCATTAGTTACCAGTCATCCATACAGCTTCTTTCTTCCAGTTTCATTATTGCAATATATGCCGTATGAAGGCATGTTTGATTATTAAAATTACTAAACAGATTACAAGAATAAGTGATCCTATATCTGGAATCCAACACAGGATTTCCTGGAAGTAAGGTTAAATCAAATTTAATTGCATATAAACGATTGAGTGTGAGAAAGCCTAAATGCATTCATGCATTATGGGGAGGGGGGAACACAGCCTATTCTGCTATAATCAATAGATTTGAAAATGGATAACTGGATTAAGGAAAAAGAGGATTTTTATTCTGAAGGAAAATATTCCACACATTTTCTGCAGCTCGAGACACAGAACAATTTGAAAAGACAGCGTTAGGAGATTCCTTTACATCAAGTCAGAATATTCATCCAGCTAATCCAAATCTGTGAAAGCAGTACACTTTTAGGCAGAATCCTTTCCTATTCTCTCTCTCTCCCATTCTCTCTCTCTCTCATTCATTCATTCATTCATAAATTCATTCAATTTGTATAGCCTTCCAACTCTAACCAGTGACTCTGGGCTGCAAACAATCATAAAAACAATTGTACAAAAACAAATTAAATACAAATAGCAATTAAATATATTATATTTTGACAAGGTCAGCATAACCAGGAAAGGAAGACCTTCACACTCTTGGGACTCCAGGCCTGGACCAAAAAACAGGTCTTCAAGGACTGCTGAAAGGCCAGCAGGGTTGGGACCATCCTAACTTGAGGTAGGGAGATATTCCAGAGGACAGATGCTTTGATTTCTTGTGGAAACTATAATAATAGAATCCACTGCAGGGAAAGCATGTATTTCACCACTGAGTTATAACCACAAGGCAGGAGCGGCGGGCACCATATAGAATCTCATCCACAATGGGACAGGCTAAGAACAAACAGGCAGAGCATGTATGACCTGATATGATCAAATGCTTAGAAATATGAATTTATTTTGTGCTCTTTTTCATGATTAGTAGCATTATGCTGTTATGCAAATAATCTGTTATTTATAGAGAGATGCATTATGCAGTTATGCAAATCACCCATAAATAATTAATATTTCTCATCATTATTTGTGGGGAAATGTGCCCCTAAAGCATGTAATATCAGGTATTTAATATATTGTGGCCTTTTGCTTGTTACTCTTTATGAATAGCATGTTGTTCATACCCATGTTTTTACTTTACTGTTCAGTATTTATAAATCTCTTTGAAGTACTATGAGTTTGTTGAGATCCGTGTCGATGGAGGGTGGCTTTCTTGGACTTTGGGAAAAAGGCGGGGATTGGGCATGCTTGATGGAAATCCTCAGAGCTGTGGCCTAAACACATTTGGAGAACACTCAATTAGAGACGGTTATTATATAACAGGTATGCTTGTTGCAAGAATCATCATAAGATAGCCATATCTTACAGCAATCAGCAAAGCCAACAAGGTACTAATAAATGTTCCCAGAGTTGGAAAAAAATAAGCTAAAGATAGCAATGTGTGGAAGTCCTTTGAGAAAGGTCTGCCCCATAAAAACAACTTTGGCTTTCACCTCAAAATTCACAATTGTTTTATAAACAGCAATAAACAAATCAAGTTGAATGTCACCATCGACAAAGATGTATCTGCAAAATTACTGAAAAGGTATCTTCTAAGGTAAAATTTTGCTATCATCTTTACCTAACAGTACTTGGCCACTGTCTTTACAATATAGGATTTGTATATAAAAAAAGATTTTCCTCCTTATTTTTATTTGACAGAAAATGTGATGGGCCTAAATAATAAAGTGGAAGTCAGATTGACACAGACAAAATATGGATGGATTCATAGATTCCTAGTGGGAATATGATCCCAAAGTAGAAGATAGCTGGTTCATCACTAGCAGCTTTGAGACTGACCAGTTGATGACTCCATATTTCTCTCCCTCTGTTCATGGCAAGCTTCCTGCATGGGTCTATGACTATTCACTATGGCCAACTTGCCATGGGCAACTTACCGTGTACAACTCATCATGGCCAACTTGCCATAGGACAACTCGCTGAGGAAAAAGAGTTACACAAATATCAAAGAAATAGCGGAATAGAATCATTAAAGGCAGAATGAAAAAGGAGGGACACAATTAAATGTAAATGACAAAAAATAAAATATTTTTTTAATTTATTTTAAATAACACTCTTTTAACTAAGCTAAACCAGCTATAGGTACATACTTGTAAGTGGATCACAAGCTTCCTAACAAACAGGAAGCAACAGGTGAAGCTAAGCAGAATCACATCAGATACCTGTACAATTTGCACAGCCCACCCCCAAGGCTGTGTGCTTTCCCCACTTCTCTCTCTATACCAATGACTGCATCTCTAATGTTAAACTATTGAAGTTCGCAGATGACACAACAGTGATAGGTCTCATTCGAGACAATGATGAATCTGCATACAGACGGGAGGTTGAATAGCTAGCCTCATTGTGTGACCGGAACAATCTGGAACTAAACACACTCAAAACCGTAGAAATGGTGGTAGACTTTAGGAGAAACCCTTCTTCCACTTCTCACAGTACTAGACAACACAGTATCAACAGTGGAGACCTTCAAATTTCTAAGTTTTATCATATCGCAAGATCTAAAATGGAGAGTTAACATCAAAAACATCATAAAAAAGCACAACAAAGAATGTTCTTTCTGCGCCAACTCAGAAAGCTCAAACTGCCCAAGGAGCTGCTGATATAGTTCTACAGCGGAATTATTGAGTCTGTCATATGCACCTCTATAACTGTCTGGTTCGGTTCTTCAACCAAAAAAGACAGACACAGATTTCAGAGGATAATTAGAACTGCAGAAAAAACAATTGCTATCAACCTGCCTTCCATTGAGGATGTTGTGTCTTGCCCGCTCTCACCGCAGCCGGGGTCTGCTTATCTGCTCACGGAGGAATGTATGCCTCCCGGCCCCAGTCCTAGCTCCATGCCCAGACAAGCTGCAGAGGAGGGGGCACCTCCCGGTCCCAGCCCTGGCTCCATGCCCAAGCAGGCTGCAGAGGAGGGAGCATCCCCCGGCCCCAGCCCTGGCTCCATGCCCAGGCAAACGGAGCAGCTAGACCCCTCCCCCTCCTCCACAGCATGTGAGCCTGAGGAAAGTTTACTTCCAACAGCTGATTGGAGTGACCCTCGCATCAGAAGATTGGATAGGCGGAGGGAACAGAAGGAAGGAGGCAGGCCTTAATGAGTGCTGAGTCATGGAGCCACACCCCATGGCCTATATAAAGGATCTGCTTTCTGGCAGTCTCTGAGTCAGGCAAAATCGAACTTATCTTGCTGAAGTCACTTACTGGTCTCCTACCTGCTCTGAGGACTTTGCTAGGACTTTGGGCAGAGCTGCAGAGGCAAGCCTGATTCAGATTTCCCTGACCCGGCCGTCAGCGGAGGAGGACACAATTAAATGTAAATGACAAAAAATAAAATATTTTTTTAATTTATTTTAAATAACACTCTTTTAACTAAGCTAAACCAGCTATAGGTACATACTTGTAAGTGGATCACAAGCTTCCTAACAAACAGGAAGCAACAGGTGAAGCTAAGCAGAATCACATCAGATACCTGTACAATTTGCACAGCCCACCCCCAAGGCTGTGTGCTTTCCCCACTTCTCTCTCTATACCAATGACTGCATCTCTAATGTTAAACTATTGAAGTTCGCAGATGACACAACAGTGATAGGTCTCATTCGAGACAATGATGAATCTGCATACAGACGGGAGGTTGAATAGCTAGCCTCATTGTGTGACCGGAACAATCTGGAACTAAACACACTCAAAACCGTAGAAATGGTGGTAGACTTTAGGAGAAACCCTTCTTCCACTTCTCACAGTACTAGACAACACAGTATCAACAGTGGAGACCTTCAAATTTCTAAGTTTTATCATATCGCAAGATCTAAAATGGAGAGTTAACATCAAAAACATCATAAAAAAGCACAACAAAGAATGTTCTTTCTGCGCCAACTCAGAAAGCTCAAACTGCCCAAGGAGCTGCTGATATAGTTCTACAGCGGAATTATTGAGTCTGTCATATGCACCTCTATAACTGTCTGGTTCGGTTCTTCAACCAAAAAAGACAGACACAGATTTCAGAGGATAATTAGAACTGCAGAAAAAACAATTGCTATCAACCTGCCTTCCATTGAGGATGTTGTGTCTTGTCCGCTCTCACCGCAGCCGGGGTCTGCTTATCTGCTCCCGAACACGGAGGAATGTATGCCTCCCGGCCCCAGTCCTGGCTCCATGCCCAGACAAGCTGCAGAGGAGGGGGCACCTCCCGGTCCCAGCCCTGGCTCCATGCCCAAGCAGGCTGCAGAGGAGGGAGCATCCCCCGGCCCCAGCCCTGGCTCCATGCCCAGGCAAACGGAGCAGCTAGACCCCTCCCCCTCCTCCACAGCATGTGAGCCTGAGGAAAGTTTACTTCCAACAGCTGATTGGAGTGACCCTCGCATCAGAAGATTGGATAGGCGGAGGCAACAGAAGGAAGGGAGGGGCAGGCCTTAATGAGTGCTGAGTCATGGAGCCACACCCCATGGCCTATATAAAGGATCTGCTTTCTGGCAGTCTCTGAGTCAGGCAAAATCGAACTTATCTTGCTGAAGTCACTTACTGGTCTCCTACCTGCTCTGAGGACTTTGCTAGGACTTTGGGCAGAGCTGCAGAGGCAAGCCTGATTCAGATTTCCCTGACCCGGCCGTCAGCGGAGGAGTGGGACACGACAGAGGACCTGTATACTGCACAGATCAAAAAGAGGGCTGAGAAAATATCTACAGACCCCTCGCATCCTGGGTATAAACTGTTTCAACTCCTATCCTCAAAACGATGCTATAGAGCACTGCACACCAGAACAACTAGACACAAGAATAGTTTTTTCCCAAATGCCATCACTCTGCTAAACAAATAATTCCCTCAACACTGTCAAACTATTTACTAAATCTGCACTACTATTAATCTTCTCATTGTTCCCATCACCCATCTCCTTCCACTTATGACTGTATGACTGTAACTTTGTTGCTTGTATACTTACAATTTATGTTGATATTGTTTCCTGATTGCTTATTTGTAGCCTATGACTATTATTAAGTGTTGTACCTTAGAATTCTTGATGAACGTATCTTTTCTTTTATGTACGCTGAAAGCATATGCACCAAGACAAATTCCTTGTGTGTCCAGTCACACTTGGTCAATAAAAAATTCTATTCTATTCAACACCTGATGATAAACTGTGACTCCCCTTTCTACTTTTCAGGTATCTATTTACTTCATATATTTACTTCAGCAGTTGCCATTGAACAATTTTACAGTATTGATTCTGACACCCCTTGATTTCACTTACCAACTCACAGACTGTTAGCCTCAGTAACATTGTTCAGCAGTTATCTGGAGATCAAAAAAATCTGACAATTCCTGGCCAATTTTCTCTATTTCTAATTCTTAAAAAAAACTTTAGAATACAGAATTTATTGACTCATTTTTTTTAAAAGAAAAGAAAAATTTTCCAGCCTAATTTCAGAATCTGATTTCCCAGTACAAAGCTAAGCAAGAAAGGTATGATTGTTCTCATAAATAACTCAGGACTATGGAGTATATTTTAAACAAGTTTCCCCACAAGACACAACTGCCCTATATTAAATTATTTTTAAGCACAAGTTGATTAAAGTAACAATTAGTTGCTATTATCTTATGGACATTTTCATAGCATTTCAAAGGCAATTCCAGCTGGAGTAAATTTGTTGCTACCCCATAGGTATAATCAACAGGAAAATTAATAATGATGTTCATGGTGGTTATAAATCATTATACTTTTGGCAATTAATATGGGGAAGAAAATATGAAAGATCTATAGACATTATTATTGTGGAAAGCATCCTTTTAATTTTTTAATTTATCATTGGATACATTTCTATTTACACCAACGCTCAAAGCAGCAATAAAAATAGAACACAATTCAATTAAAATGGAAATAAAAATAAAAAATTAGAATTAGAATATGTAAGAATTAAAGGGTTGTGAAAAATATGATTGTACAATCTCTGTAAGTACTAGGGAATACATTCTGTATTCTGGGATCTATAGTGAAGAAGCCTTCTCCTGTGTATTGTTAGCTGAGCTCCTAATAGTGGGACCATCTTCAAAAAGGTCTCTTTTATTGATCTGACTAATAGTCAGTTTTATCAAGGGAAAGGCAGATAATAATAATGGTGAATACTCAGAACCCCTATGATCACATTTACTTGTTTGTTGGTCATCAACACAACAAAACCCAAACTTCATAAGACTATAACAATAAAAGCAATTCAGACCTGTCACAAGCCTCAGGCTGTTCCAAACCAATTATTCTACAAAAGGTCTCCAGGACAGTTTGGTTTTGACTAGTTACTGGAATCTTAACAGGATAAGTGAAAACTTCCAGAGGAAGAAAAGAAGATGATGATGATGGCTCTGATAAATGTGGAGTTGATGACCATGGCAGGATGAAGATTTGGTAAGTAGACCAGCTCTTCAAAACCACTCTAGACAAGGGGAGGAACTGAGATTGCCTAGAAGTTCTCCAGACAGCTGTTTCTCACAACAAGGCCATAAGATAACGGTCTCTAGTGAGTTTAGAGTTCTAGAAGTTGAGGGAACAGCCAGCTGCCCAAGGAGCTGCTGATCCAGTTCTACAGATGAATTATTGAGTCTGTCATCTGCACTTCTATAACTGTCTGGTTTGATTCTGCAACACAACAAGACAGATACAGACTTCAGAGGATAATTAGAACTGCAGAAAAAACAATTGCTATCAACCTGCCTTCCCTTGAGGACCTGTATACTGCATAGATCAAAAAGAGGGCTGAGAAAATATCTACAGACCCCTCGCATCCTGGACATAAATTGTTTCAACTCCTACCCTCAAAATGATGCTACAGAACACCACACACCAGAACAACTAGACAGAAGAACAGTTTTTTCCCGAATGCCATCACTCCGCTAAACAAATAATTCCCTTAACACTATTAAACTATTTACTAAGTCTGCACTACAATTAATCTTTTCATCTTCTCATTGTTCCCATCACCTTCCACTTATGACTGTATGACTGTAACTTTGTTGCTTGTATCCTTATGATTTATATTGATATTGTTTCCTGATTCCTTATTTGTGGAACCCTATGACTATCATTAAGTGTTGTACCTTATGATTCTTTTCTTTTATGTACACTGAGAGCATATGCACCAAGACAAATTCCTTGTGTGTCCAGTCACACTTGGCCAATATAACATTCTATTCTATTCTATTCTATTCTATTCTATTCTATTCTATTCTATTCTATTCTATTCTATTCTATTCTTGCTCAAACTTTGGTTGACATCTTTGCAAGACTATTAAGTTTGCATGCTTTCTTTTCTAATTACTTTTGGAAATCATTTGTTAATTGCTTTTCAGCTATTAGAATGTTTTGGATTGACAGTTTGATGGCACTAGATGAATTTTATTCAATCCTTAGTGAAAGTTCTAATTACAAATTTAAAAACTTTAAAAGGTTTGGGAGGAACAGCAAAATGATGATTATAACTTTGATTTCAGAAAGTTACAAATGGACAAAGGGCTCAGATAAATTTGAAATGAGATTTCACAATTAATTTTAAAGAATACTTCCCATGGCAAAATTCTTTTGTTTTGATTTAAAAAATAAATAAATAAGATAAGGTTTTAAAAACTGGACACTAGTTGGAACTATAGATTACAATTAAAGGAATGAACACATAAACTTGACTTACAATTACAGAATAAAGCAAAATATTCTAACATTGAAGGATATTTTTGCTGCTATGGAGAGACTCAAAGATATTATAGAAGAACAAGTTTTACCTAAGAAGATTGAGACTTTTACAAATGACAGGCTATAAAAATGGCATGGAAAAAGACACTGGACATACAAAACAACCCCATTGATGTTTTTATAAGTAAAAAGGATTCAGAGATAATAAACAAAGAGAAGTGATTTGGATAATTTTCCTACATTGGATTTACAAAATTTATAAAACTTTTGAAGAATCTGGTAAGGAGAGACAAAGAAAAATGAAAAGAAATCAAATTCTATGACATTATTTGAATTGATTAAAAATTAAATTTGTTAGTTATAAAAGGAGAGTATATAAAGTTGGTTTATTTGATCAATATTAAATATATTGTTATTTCTGATTACACGTAATGAACTTTTCCTGACTGAATTGACAAGGCTGTATGGATTTGTTTACAGATAAGATATGTGATATAGGAAGAGATCTTTTGCTGTATTTTAAGAACAGATAATAAGTTATTAAAATTGTTTATACTTATTTCTAGTCTAAAGTTCCTCAGCCTGGAACTCGTCAGATATGTTAAGACTATAGTTCCCACAATTCTCAATTGACATTACATGTACCATCTGGGGAACACTGTATAAATAATCTTCACTTTTTCCAAAGAGACTTCACCCTATAGAATTCTTTATCTAGTGAGATCAACATTAGATGTTCTTCTATATCGTAGTTATTTATTAAAGCTTAAATTTAACTACAACATCCTATTATATTTAACAATTAGTTGTTTACAAATGGAAATAATTTAAACTGTATCTATCCCTCAGCTTTGGGACAAATCCCAACCATTGCAGATAGACTGCCATTAGAAATAATTGTATCTAAAATTGATACTCAGTACTGAAACTAAGATAAAGCTTGAATACGTTCAAATAATTACATACCCAATGGGATTTTTATCATGTTTCTAACTATTGCTTCAGCCTATGACATGAACTGTATTTCAGACTTCAGAAATGATTTATGCGATCTGCTAAGCTTCCAGATGTATCATGTCCGAGTGGAATTATGAAGTCAAACACTGATGTCAAATACAAATTTAATTAGATGCTGAAGGAAATACTAGACCAAAGGAGAGAAAAAGGCCAGCTTATTAGGTCAAAATGGAACTAAAAGAGGATACCTTTTCCTCAGTGGTCATAAAGCAATTTTAGAGTAGTATAAAACAAAATGAACTGGGTGAAACCTAAAGGTATAGAAGACCTTTTTATATATAAATGATGAAGCATGCCACATTTCAGATGAATAGATGTAAGGATTTTCTTCATAGGTACTCTTAATTAAAAAGCAAAACAAAGCAGGGAAATCTTGGCAGAACTGGATGACATTTTAGGCAAATTGCTGTTCTGGGATGACAGAACGGTGGCACAGCTCTCTTTGGGGCCTGAACCTTAGAAAGAGTTGTGTGCAGATGTCGCAGGTTGGGCCTTCTCAGTTGCAGCCTTTCCCAAAATCAGATAGCTTGTGGCTCTATTAGCTTGATGTCAGCTATTGTAAATGCATTATTATGTGTGATAATGTATTAATTGTTTCATCAGATCTTTGGAATCTGAAGATTTTTCTGTTTCTCCTGGATGTGATTATGTAATATTCCTTACCACCTGGGTAAATTGCAACACTAGATTATTGGGATTTTTAGCTTTTAATCTTATTACTGAAAATCTGTAAACTGCTAAGAGACAGACATGCTTGGAGCAGCAAGTAAAAAATAAAGTAACAGAAAATGCAGCAGGATTGGAAGTAACTGCAGATATGGAACATATAATATCCCACATACTCAACCAAAACATTTTCAAAAGCCTTTCCAGCAGCTGAAAATAAGCAAGATCCACTGGATGCTAGAATAATCTTAAAACGTATTACTTCAACTTCTCTTCTACAAAACATTGTATGTGAAAGAGGGAATTACCTAAAGGCCTCATACTATATTTAGATAAAAATGGGAGTTTGATCTAAAAATCTTCCAGACTACAAATATAGTATTTATTCTTCTATATCAAAATTAAGTTAAATATTATTTAATGTTTATCAACATACTTACGGGACCGCCTGCTGCTACCGAATACCTCTCACCGACCCGTGCGCTCTCACAGAGAGGGACTCCTCAGGGTGCCGTCTGCTAGACAGTGTCGTTTGGCGACACCCAGGGGAAGGGCCTTCTCTGTGGGGGCTCCCACCCTCTGGAACGAACTCCCCCCAGGACTTGTTCAACTTCCGGATCTCCGAACCTTCCGCCGCGAGCTTAAAACATATTTATTCATCTGCGCAGGACTGGACTAGATTTTAAATTTATATTGGTTTTAATGGGTTTTATTATTTATATTGTTCTTTTTTAAATTACTCGGCTGTGTAGAATAAGTTTTTTAATTGTTATTTTATTCTGTATTTATATGTACTTTTTTATCTGCCTGTGAACCGCCCTGAGTCCCTAGGGAGATAGGGCGGTATATAAATACGATAAATAAATAAATAAATAAATCAAGAACACAAATGGCTTTCTTTTATATGGTCAAAAGAGAAATTGACTACCTACATAATCAGTAAAATACAGCTTTTCAGATAAGGCAAATTGGCATTTTGCCATAGCATTTGAATGGAGGAATCCTAACTCAAAGCTCAGTAGATAATCAGAGTTAGTATGAGTGCAGAGTTAGTCACCATGTCATTGTTTATAGTATCTATTAAGAGAAGTTAAGAAACAGATTTAGATGAATTACTCTAAGACAATTTGCTATTTGCTAACTGCCATTGCTATCATATACCTGTTAAGGTTTCTAGTCATAGATTTCATATTCTGAACTCAAGAGAGTTCAGAAACTGCCATTTTTATTGAAGAAATTAAATAGATAATTTAGGTACAAACATGTCTAGATTAGTAATATCTTTTTTTGTTCAGCAAGACACCTTTGGTTTTCAAAAAAAAACACAACTAGCAATATTGTAGTCAAATGTAACTAACCTAATCTGAATACCCAACCCTTTATAGTTTTGCCTAGAGAATAACATTTGATTTGATAATTGTTGAATTATTAGAGTAGTACCAACAGAAAATCTCTAACACATAAATAGGAAATCTTTGTGTGTACGTGAGTCTGTCTCTCGGTCTGTCTTTCTCTTCTCTTTCTCCTGATTCATCTGGGTGGTTAAATTAAATGATCTTTTCCACAAAGGTCAAAAGTTAAGTGTCTTGGTTTCACAAGCCTTTGCCTGTAATGGGATGATAATCCAATTCTTTGACATGAAGAACGAATTCTTGTCCAGTAGTTATTAAATATGCAGGAAGCCTGAGTCTGAAGATAAATATATAGAAGTAATGAGAAGTATAGCTGGGATAGCACACTAAGATAATACTAAAAATCTCAGCTGAATGGGAGATGGGCAGAAGAAGAAAATGAAAAATAATACATTTATAATTCAGATATTTTTAATGAAAGAAACTATTTTATCCTAAAATAAACATAAGAAACTATAATAGTGAATAGTTCTAGTTGGGGTAGATCTTTTCTCTAGCAATCTCTGCTTTGTCATAGTCAGTAAATCAATGTTTTATGTGTAGAAAAATAATCTTAAATACTGATTAATGATGCTAATATTTATTTAAACTCAGCCTGACAAGCTAGCTAGTAAATCCATTGAAGACTAGTCCAAGGATATTTTTCTTTTCCTGCTTGCGTGCATGCGCATTTGCACATACACAACACACAAATATTTCTGGGTATATATATCTCCTTATTTGTAGTACACTTTGACTAAAAACAAATAAAAGAAAAAGAATCAACTTCCTATTCATAAAACCTTCCTGAAGTTAAATTTTATTTCATTATATATAGAAAGCTTTTGATTGTATTGACATAGAAAATTTAAACATTATTGTCCACATGCAATACCTATACACAGGTTAAGAAACCACAATCCACAATCAATTGAACCTACTATATGTTTCTTTCTTTATTCATTCAATCAATCAATTGCCCTATTTAGAGAGGACGGGATTGGAAGAAGAGTGTGAATTTTAAAACTGGAGGAAAAAATATCATTAACCTGCACTGTGTTGATCACTATTTTGGTAACCAAAAATGCAAAGGATTTTCAAGCTCTAAGAAAGAAAGTCAAAGAGCACAGTGAAAAACTGGAACTAAAATTAAACAGAAAAAATACAACATTAATGAAAAGTACCTCTATCTGAATTCCCAGTGAAGATATTTAAGTGGTAGATAGCACTCTTTTACTTAATGGTAAAGGAACCTGCACTCAAGAAATATGCCACAGATTAGCACTGCAAGGTAGCAATGAAGGACATGCAAAAGATATTCAGATATTGTGACATGTACCTACAAAGATCACATCTATGCCAGCAATGGTTTTTTTTCCTGCTGTGATAATCTATGGAAGTGAAAATTGAACTTTGAAGAGGCAGGATAATAACAATAATAATATTTGGGGGGAGGTAGAAAAAACTCCTGATAATGTATTTATTTATTAGACTGTTATCCTGCCTTTATTATTTATAAGGTGGCAAGCATATCTAATACACCTTCTTTCTCAATAATGAATAGCATGGATAGCAAATCAATTCAGAATTCTCACTCAAGGCATAAACTACCAGGATCAAATTATGATATTTTGGACTCTGCTCTCTTGAAATGTCTACAATCCTAGGAGAGATAAGGGTATGAGATGGAAATGGCATTGGTTGCACTTTTGGATGATTTGTGGCACCCATCCTTGCCCTATTTGGTTTCTTAGGAGTTTTTATTTATTTATTTATTTATTTATTTAATCGTATTTATATACCGCCCTATCTCCCAAGGGACGCAGGGCGGTTTACAGGCACTAAAAACAGATAAATACAATATAAATACAATATAAAACATTTAAAAAACTTATTCTAAAGCCCGTCCAATTAAAAATAGAAATAAAACCCAATTTAAAACCCAAAATTTAAAATCTAGCTCAGTCCTGCACAATTAAATAAGTATGTTTTAAGCCCGCGGCGGAAGGTCCGAAGGTCCGAAAGCTGACGAAGTCCGGGGGGTAGATCGTTCCAGAGGGTGGGAGCCCCCACAGAGAAGGCCCTTCCCCTGGGCGTCGCCAGACGACATTGCCTCGCTGACGGCACCCTGAGGAGACCCTCTCTGTGAGAGCGCACGGGACAGTGGGAGGTATTCGGTCGCAGTAGGCGGTCCCGTAAATAACCCGGCCCAATGCCATGGAGCGCTTTAAAGGTGGTCACCAAAACCTTGAAGCGCACCCGGAAGGCCACAGGAAGCCAGTGCAGTCTGCGCAGGATAGGTGTCATATGGGAGCCACGAGGGGCTCCATCTATCACCCGCGCAGCTGCATTCTGGACTAACTGTAGCCTCCGGATGCCCCTCAAGGGGAGCCCCATGTAGAGAGCATTGCAGTAATCCAGGCGAGACGTCACGAGTGCGTGAGTAACCGTGGATAGGGCATCCCGGTCCAGAAAGGGGCGCAACTGGCGTACCAGGCGAACCTGGTAGAACGCTCTCCTGGAGACGGCCGTCAAATGCTCTTCTAGAGGCAGCCGGTCATCCCGGGGGACGCCTAGGTTGCGGCCCCTCTCCATCGGGGCCAATGACTCGCCACCGATGTTCAGCCGCGGATTTAGCTGACTGTACCGGGATGCCGGCATCCACAGCCACTCTGTCTTGGCGGGATTGAGCTTGAGCCTGTTTCTCCCCATCCAGACCCGTACGGCCTCCAGACACCGGGACAGCACTTCGATAGCTTCGTTGGGGTGGTTCGGTGTAGAAAAGTACAGCTGAGTATCATCCGCATACAGCTGATACTTCACACCGAAACCACTGATGATCTCACCCAGCGGTTTCATGTAGATGTTAAACAGAAGGCGAGAGAATCGACCCTCGGCACCCACAAGTGAGGCGCCTCGGGGACGACCTCTGCCCCCCTGTCAACACCGACTGCGAACGGTCGGAGAGATAGGAGGAGAACCACCGGTAAACGGTGCCTCCCACTCCCAATCCCCCCAACCGGCGCAGCAGGATACCATGGTCGATGGTATCGAAAGCCGCTGAGAGGTCTAATAGGACCAGGGCAGAGGAACAACCCCTATCCCTGGCCCTCCAGAGATCATCTACCAACGCGACCAAAGCCGTCTCCGTGCTGTAACCGGGTCGGTTATTTGATGATATTGACCATGGTATCCTTCTGGATTAACTCAGAGAATCAGGAGTGGGCCATATGGTGTTGTGCTGGTCAGTGGTCATTGTTTGGGAGAGATCCAGTCTTTGATTCCTACTATGTTGAGTGCTGAAACGATCACTGTTCTCTCTCAACATCTACATGAAGCGACACTGGATAAAGTTATCTGTTCCTTGGGAACTTATCAATATGCTGATGATTCCCAGTTTTACATATTTGCCTATGGTGAATTGAGCAATGTTATGGATATCTTATCCTGGTGCCTGGAGATTGTGAGGGTCTGAATGGGGAACAACAGGCTTTAATCCTAGTAAGGTGAAGGTGCTTTGAGTTTGGGGACCTGCTGGTTCTAGGATGATGCCAATTTTAATACTGGATGGGGTTGCACTGCCCCAAACAGACCCCATGTGCAATCTGGATGTCCTTCTACGCATGACTTCTACTTGAAGAGCAGATTGCAGGTGTAGCTAGTAGGGCTTCTGCTCAACTTTGTATCATGCATCAGTTGTGTCTAGATTGAGGGTCTCATGCCCTAGTCACTTCCCAATTGGATTAGTGTAATGTGGTGGATATGTGTGTTTCTAGAAGAACACACATTACATCTCCTCTCTACAAGCTGCATTGGTAACCAGTCTGTTGGTAATCACCTTCCCCCAATTATATGCCATGGGTCCTAACAATTAGTGAGCTACACTTGACAGGTGCTAGCCCTTTTCTGCTGTGGCACCTGCTTTATGGAATATCCCATCCCCGAATTAAGGCTGTCTCTTTTGTCTTTCCTGAAGTCCCTGAAGACCTAGTGGTACCATCAGGCCTGGGAATCCCAGAGAACTGATATAATATTGAAGTGGCTTCACTGTTATTAACACCTGCCTCTTATCCATTATTTTTATTTATATCATTTAGTTTTATGCTTTTTACAATTTTGAAGTTTTTAATAATCATATTAACAATTGTTTTGTGTATGTTGATTGTTTTTTAGTTCTTTGTATGCACAAATGTTTGTGAGATTGACAGCCATAGTGAATGACGGAATGAATGAATGAATGAATGAATGAATGAATGAATGAATGAAATAGTGAAAACAAAGAGAAGAACGCAAACTATAGACATGAAAGTTAAGGGCAGTTTATCCTGGAGAAGGTCTATCTCCAGGACTGTTAAGTGGCTGCACTGACTTGATAGCACATAATACGTTCATACAAACATACATGTATAATGTGCATTAAGAGCAAAAAAAAAAAAAAAAGAGCCATCACACTTTTTCCAGAATAGATTTCTACAATTGGAACACCACTATCAAAAAGACTCTGTCTGGCATGGACATGGATATGATAAATTATGTGCTAGTTCATACTAAATTACAAGGTATTCTTTAACCTGATATTTTGCAATAGAAGGCTCCAAATTATCCATTCTTTAGAGATCAAAATAAACACCTTGAATTGTACCTACAACCAAACTGGAAGTCAGGAAAGTTATTTTAGAGCTCATGTAGTATACTATAAAATAATCGGGTTTTTTTGACAAAGCTGTAATTGCTGCATAAACTTGAATTGAGAGAGAGTGAAGTTACTCTATGCATAAAACAAATGTCTCTGGAGGTTTTCCATACACTTGTGAATTCCCTATATTTCTAAGTTTATCTATCACATGAAGCACCTCCATGAAAGGGAGGAACTCCACTTCAAAGCAATGGTCTACTCTCTTACATACGTAGGGACAATTCCATTTTTATCCTCCCTAAATATATTTATATTGTTGTCAGTTTACTGAAGAACTGAAGACACAATTATGCATCTTAATTTTTCAAACATTTTTGTCTACTGCATGATAATAGCAATATGTAGCCAGAGCAATCCAAGCCATAAATAAGAAAGCACATGGGAATTCCCCAGTTGGTAAGGGATGGAGGTTTTTGTGGGAACCAAGGCTATATCTATGCTGAAGGCAAACAATGATCCATGATGGACTTCCTAATTCCAGTGCTATGCAGAAAAATTCTGCTGCTTTTTTTATACCAGCTCTTATACACTTTGATGAATGAGCACCTTCCACTGAAAATTCTTTTAAAGGCAATAGTATTGAAATCTTCATAGATAGGTTCTTTTGATGTTCTTTTGCTTATTGAGTTATCTACAGCTCTGCAGAATGAGTATGTGGATTGCCTCCTTTTTGAAGCACAATCCTTGTGAGGCCTTGTTGGTTTCAACAAAAGATATCAGGAGGCGAATTCTTTCTTTTCCAGATTGCAAAGGGTGAGTTGTCTGGAAGGCACAGTGTAATGCAGAGGTGGGTTTCAGCAGGTTCTGACCAATTCTGGAGAACCGGTAGTGGAAATTTTGAGCGGTTCAGAGAACCGGTAGTAAAAATTCTGACTGGCTCCACCCCTATCTATTCTCTGCCTCCTGAGTCCCAAGGAAATGAGGATTTTTGCAGTATACTTCCCCTGGAGTGGAATGGGAATGGAGATTTCATAGTAGCCTTCCCCTGCCACACCCACCAAGCCATGCCACAACCACTAAGCCACCCCCACAGAACCGATAGTAAAAAAATGTGAAGCCCACCACTGGTGTAATGGTGGGAGATTTAATGGAAAGCAGCAAAACAGATACTCTGAAAGTTCAAAGAAGAAAGCAAGCATGGAGAGAAATTAAAAAGAAAATATTCCAGCATCCAGGGAAGTGGAGCTTCTGAAGCCTCTTTTGCAAAGGAAGGAAACATTTGGATTTCTTCCAGTGACCATCAGGAATCCATTTGCACTAACAGAACGGGAACACCATTAGTATTAGTATTAACTGTCATATAATCAGCATTCATACGTGAGACAACCCCAATAAGCAGATTGCCATGTATTTTTAATACTGTCCACAAAAAATTAACTGACCAGTAAAAATAGAGCCACGCTCTGAATATTTGCAACTTGTGTTCTGAGAATTTTCTTGGTGGTTTCAGCACATTGTGTTTTTACCAAGAGAAAAAGAAACCTTCTACCCACGTGGGCCCCCTTACAGAAACAGAGCATTTGCAGTAGCTAAAATAGTTATACTCTATTTGACTAGAAGTATATCTTCATTTCTTTCTTTTTTTTCCCCCACTATGCTTTTTTCCCCTTTCTATTTGTGTTTTTCTACCAGTGCAGAACAAATGTGTCTATTATGTGTGAATTGGAAGAATGCATCACCAAATCTACCCTGATCATCCTTGAAATGAGCTTATGCACATATGCTCCTAAATACACAGATTCAGGTCAGATATTTAAACAAATGCAAAAGAGTAGAGTAGAAGAAGAGAAATCAGGCTCTTCAAAAGCCTTGGTACAATCCTACAACCTCCCCAAATTATTAGCAAATTATTTTATTGTAACAGAGTGAGAAAATGATTGAATAAATGAATGGGAAATGATCATATCAGCTTTTTTTGTTGAAGAATAACGCTATATAAATGTAAATTTAACAAAGTCAAGTTTAATTTCTTTTCCTGCTTCCATTCATTACTTTATGGAGTTATGCTTCCTGTTACTTCTTTTAAGTTCGGCCTACCAAAATCTCCTATTCCTGTACTGGAATTTTAGGTCTAGCCATATCTAAAATCAGTGTAAGAACTCGTGACTCACTCTGGTTCATAAGTCAGAATCCTCAATACAAAAAGGGCACACATGTTCCCTTGAAACTGTATAGGTATATAGTAATGGATTTTAGGGACACCCAGCCCACAGTTGTTTTTTTTTGGGGGGGGGAGGGGGAAGTCCAAGGAATATGAACTCTATGACTAGAAACTTTAAGAGGTATATGATAGCAATAGCAGTTAGCAATTAGCAATAGACTTATATACGGCTTCACAGTGCTTTCCAGCCCTCTCTAAGCAGTTTACAGAGTCAGCAAGACTCTGAGTTAGAGTCAGATTATTGCCCCCAATAATCTGGGTCCTCATTTTACCGACGTTGGAAGAATGGAAGGCTGAGTCCACCTTGAGCCTGTGGGACTCGAACTGCCGAACTGTTGGCATATATATGATCATATATAAGCAGTTTTAGCCAAAAGTATTGTTAGAGCTTTCCAGAATTTAAAGAAGAGAGAGTCAAGCTATTCTCCAAAGCACCTGAGGTTAGGACAAGAAGCAATGGGTGGAAACTAATCAAGGAGAGAAGCAACTTAGAACTAAGAAGAAATTTCCTGACAGTTAGAACAATTAATAAGTGGAACAACTTGCCTCCAGAAGTTGCGAATGCTCCAACACTGGAAGTTTTTAAGAAGATGTTGGATAACCAACATCTGTCTGAAGTGTAGGATTTCCTGCCTAAGCAGGGAGTTGGATTAGAAGACCTCCAAGGTCCCTTCCAACTCTGTTATTCTATTGTCTATTGTCTAACAATGTTTCAAGTGCTGGATAGAACCCACAAACACACAGACCTATGTGCAATGAATGCCTGAACAGAAATCTGATATATTTTCCTTGGTAATCTAAAACAACATACATTGTAGTCAAAACAGTTTATTTGCAACATAGTTAATTCTCTCTGATTTTTCATATGAAATTCACATTACTTTAAGGTCATAATTTTTATATGATAGACTACTTCCTACCCCATCGCTGTCTTTCTATATATTAACTGAAGTCAGATGGTTCTCTGTGGTGTGAGATGTTGCCTACAGATGCACATATCTCTTTAATTCAGATTCATGTTGGGATTGATTTTCCATTTCATTAACAGGAAAACATATTAAATAATTCTAGCTAAAGTCACTTCTTTGTGCATCCATCTTCTTCATCAGTATATTCCCAGTGTATTCTCTGTCGTGTGGCATTTTAATTAGTTTTACACAATGTTGTGCATTCAGCAAAAAAAACCAAAATATGATAAATGTGATTAAATGTTTCAGTTTTGAGAACATCAGCTTAGGTAAGCTTTTACACAATAAGGCATTAATAACCTTTTGCATGTGATACAAAACAATTTTCTGTGATTGATTAACATTTTGTGACGTTAACAGCAATAACAACAGATGACTACTTTACTCACTGTAAAGGCAGTGATAGCCTAGGAGAATCACACAAAATTATTAACTTTGGCAGAGAAGGCAATTAAAAGTAGAACACTTTGGGGCTTTATGTTTGATTCTAACAACAAGTGTATAGTTTATCAATCGAATCTACATATATGCGTACACACACACACATACATATATGGAAAGATTGAGGAACTATTCTAGGTTTACTCCAGGCTCCTCAAAAGTGGAAGAACAAATACAAAATGTATTCATTTGGTTATTAAGGCACATTTATAAGCATGATGGCATTTCTCACATTACAGAAGGCATTATGCAGATTTTTGGCTTTTCTACACATTATATATGGTGAACATCCAGTTTTCCACTGCATTTACAGCCAATCTCATATCCCTTTGCATCTGTCATATTTCTTAAGAGCTTGCTCTTCTCTCTAGTGATATTGGTGCCATTAAACATGATTTAGATCACCTTCATAATGCTTGGCTATATTCTGAATTAAAACCACCCATCTCTGAAAAAATCTGAAACAGTACATACCTTTTCATCCTCCCCAGTGACTTGAACCTTGCAACCAAAATAAAATTTTCTAGGATGCCTGATTCTTACGGTGGACTTGAAATATGTAGGACATATTCTGACCCAAGATTCATAATGGGACTGCTGCTATCAAAAGTAGATAACTTACTAGGTAGCCATTGTATTTTACTGCCGCCAAGTGGGAAAATAAAAATATGATGAAGAAATGAATGGGGCCATTGGAAGCACCACCAAATTCTACATTGGGATTAGAAAAATATTTGGGGAATGGTTTTGAAAAAATAAAATAAATTCAGGTCCAGTTGTCATTCCCAGCAAAGTTTGTTCATCAGTATTATTGAGGCAAAGGATAAAGGCACTGCTTTGAAAGCATGAAATAAAGTAACTTCTACGTATGGGGGAGGGTGGATAATGCCATAATGAAAACCTGAACAATCCTGTTGTGAAGAAAAATAATAAACAGGTGCTTTTCTCCTTGATAGCCTTAACATGCTATCTAGCAGGTATACCTTCCAAATGTGTTGGGATTAGTGATCATGCACGCCTGAAATTTAGGTAACCCAATATCATAAGGGGCTGTTCTAACCTAACGTTGGGATCTAATCCCTATTATGGTTCTATTATTAAACGGCAGGGTCTCTCCTTTTTCCTAAGAATAGATTGGAGATTTGTCTCTGTCATACATGTTGCTAATAATAATCTTTTAAAAATAATTTCATTCACAAAACCCTCCCAAATAAGGAAGCTGGGATGCTACTATAATGCAAGGCATTAACTTATGGAAGGTTAACTAATTAATTAACTAATGGAAGGGCCTCTGGTGGCTCAACAGGCTAATGCAGTCTGTTATTAACACAGCTGCTTGCAATTACTGCAAGTTCAAGTCCCACCAGACCCAAGGTTGACTCAGCCTTCCATCCTTTATAAGGTAGGTAAAATGAGGACCCAGATTGTTGGGGGCAATAAAAGTTGACTTTGTATATAATATACCAATGGATGAGACTATTGCTTAACACAATGTAAGCCGCCCTGAGTCTTCGGAGAAGGGCGGGATATAAATTCAAATAAAATAAAAAATAAATAAAATAAACTTTCAGAAGAGATATCATCTGAAAAACGCGGTTCTATTCCTTATAGAAATTTAAAAAACAAACAGGAAGTAGCTTGGTCTGATGCTTTGTTTTCCATGGGTCCTACCCTAGGCAAACAGGGAAAAGTAAGCAGGGTTGGCATTGAGCAGTATATGACATTGAAAGAACAGCAAGCAGCACCTTTGCCACTCTGTCTTTAGATAAATTGTCATTTTGTAATTGGCTATACTCCCTGGCTTTGTCATTTTATCAGTGGACAAGCCCTCTTCCCCCCTATGGCAACCATTTTGTTTGAGCCGCAACATGCTTTCAAGATGGCGGGTTTGTCCTTTGGAACAAAAAAGGGAGAACATTTTAAATTTTAAGCATTCTAACCGATCTGAGGTGTAATATTGTCTATAATCCAGACAACCCCTGCTTGCCAACCTTTACTGGCAATCAGAAACAATAACTTACTGTATATATACTTTGATTTCACAGGCTGTCTCTTAATGTTGTTCACAGAGTGACAATGTGGAGTGATTCAGTAACTGACAGAAAAGCTGAATCAGAACAGTCGGCACTGTTATATTTAAGAAAATGATCCAGTAAGCGGGATCCTACAGACCATTCCCAGAAACTTTATAAATAATCATCCCAGACAATGTAGCATATACAGGATTATTGTAATTCATCATCCCACGAATTTCAAATCTCTACTGGAATCTTTGCAATATACTCTTCCACGTTTCTCTGATTCTTTTCCTTCTTTGGCAAACATTACAAGGCAAAAATCTAAAGAGAATGTATTTTTACTAATTCCTTAATCCGCCGCATACATTTTAAAAATAATCATCAGTCATGATATTTTTCACATTATTAATTCCTTAGCGATAAAAGTTAAAGAAGAGCTTCTGTTTTCGTTGCATTGAGCCAAAGCTTTATCCTTTATTATGTGGTGCCCTTCTTGAACCCTTCTTAGAGCAGACAGCTACAGAGTGTCGGCAACTCTCAACCTAACACTTACAGTTAGATCAAATAAATGGGGCGGGGGGAGAACAGAAAAGAATGGAGTATAATGGAAGATCCATTAAACTATGCAAGTATGCATGAACTGTAAAAAGTGGATCCTGCACATATCAGCTATATAGCCTTTAGCTGTTAGCAGGTGCAAGTCAGTCAGTTGTACAATTCATTTGTCTACCTAATTGCACTGAAGATAGGCTTTTAGTTTGCCTATAACATTGCTAATGAGTAGGTTTTCAGTTCGATCTAACTAATTAATTCTTGTTAACTTCCTTTACATGGCTGTTCTTTTAATTTAACCAGAGACAGCCCCATAGTTGCTCCTTGCGCTTAGTCTCCACCAGATTACTCTATTCATTAAAGGGCTGTAATTATTGGTCATACCCCTTTCCAAATGGCCATTACAACCTCTGGCTTGCATATTGAATAACAGCAATTTCCTGACTCCAACAGACTCTTTACGTGAGGGAGGGGAAAATGCTAATAAAGAAAGAATAAATGATTCGCGGCTTCATTCAGTGGTGTGTAGACTTCTTTTACAGAAGAAATTGCACTGAGGTGGTTTCTGGCAGGCCCCCTACCTCCACCCTGGGTGAAAACAATAAGAACCAAGTCAAGCATTCCCTGCTCCTGTGATTACAGCATCCGTAAAAGTGATTATATGGCTGCTGTAATCAACTTCAATGAAAGCTGCCTGTTAGAGCTTCAATAATTACTCATTTCTGTTAACAGCTTGCTTTCAGTTTAGTACTTTGAGGCCTAGAAAGAAAAAAAAACTAGGGTGCTTTAATAAAAAAAGACTCTGTGAGTCAATACTCTGTGGGGTAAAAGCTTGTGTGTGGCCAAAAAGAAAAAAAGAAAGAAAGAAAAGTTTGTATGCAACTTTTTGTCTTCTTCTAAATAACAATCTCCCCTCCCCCCCTTTTTTAAAACGCAGGCTTTAGGTTCTATTTAATCAGCAATAAGCACAAGTTCATACAGGGTTCAGTCATGTACTACGTGTTTACTAAAGGAGGCATGAGAGTTTAAATAAAGTGGTGGTTTTCTGCATTTTCCTCATTTCTTTAAACAAACCGCCTGTCTCCAGAGCATTTGAAAACCGCCATGGATATCTTTGTACTTCTGATGTACCTCCTTTCATTCAAAAAGAAAAAAAGGGGAGAAAAAAAAAGAAAGACCAGAGTTTACATCAGCTACAGATTTCTTAATGACCAAACTTTTTACCGAAAGCTAAAATCAACATTGGTCAGTCTTGCCTAAGCTGGCACCAATGAGTCATATTTACTAGTGATGTAGTCAACAGGAGATTACATAGGTAGGAAGGACTATCAATAAAGAAGGATACTTGTAGATCAGGGTTGACATGAGAGGTCTCTGGTATTCTCTGAGCTCGGTTGTTTTCTTGTTGATGTTTCATTACCCAAACTAGGTAATATCATCACTAATATATCTACAGTAGATACTTCCAGATCTCATAGGCTACAGGGAACAAGCCAATTGTGCAATTGTGGAACAGAAAGAAGCATGCTTAAATCAACCAATATACGACATGCTATTCTTTGTGCATCTTGAAGGCACTTTTCTCCCGAAACACAACCTCCTATACTTCCATAGTGTTCTCTGAGTTTCTTTAAGGAGGATTGGAATAGAATTTAAAAGTGAAGATACACGACAATCCAACTTAAAACCATGTATTTATGTCAGATATATGCAAACTTTTAAGATATTCTGAACAGAAGCTATAAAGGCAGCTTAAATAGCAGAAAAGGAGGGGGAAAAAGAGTACTTGACCAAATCTACATGAAAGGTTTTTGATGGAATGCAGGTAGAGTTAAAATATGGAAATTAAGCTCTGTTTCTCTGATATCTGGATTACATTCAGGGCTATCCCCAAGTTTTCTGTAAAAATGAATAATGATCATTTCCGTTTAACCAGCTTAAACAAGCTGTTTATGTCATTCACTCCGAATTTCCAAAAATTAAAAAGCACCTACAGTAGGTCACATTGTTTGAAAATTGCAAGTCAGTTGGGAAATACAGTTGGTTAAAAATAAAGTTTAATTTGAGGTCGGTAAAACAGCTGAGATGTGATCCTGGTTAATTCAATACACAAAACAACTCTGCATTGAACTGTGTGCATCTTTTGATTAAGATGATGAACAAATAACCAGCTATGGTTACCACTTTATGCAGGGCTCCTTAAAAAAAATGAGAGTCTGATCTCTAGTCCTACAGACACATTTTGTGCATTTGTGGGCCCTTTTACATGCAAGGAATGTGAAAGGCAGAGATTCCTAACCAGTACTGTCCTTACATGTCCCTTGTTGAATATTCTCCTTGTTGTGTGGTCTTTTCCTTTATTATACTTTTGTTCTGCTGTTAGCTACTGCTAAACCCCTTTTTCTGATTTAGAAATACCTCAAATCTCTTAAGGTAATATAAAAAGGTGAAACATAAGAAAGAGATGTGATGATGGCACTTGGGTAGTACAAAAACAAAGAGCAAATGGACTTGAATAACTTTTTAAAAAGGGAGGGGGTTCAAACATGATCAGTAACTTCTACAAAGTATATATCTCATCAATCTAAGACTGAGTTGGCATTAAAAACACTCCCAACCCAGTATTTTCAGGCTCATACATACCTGCCTCCCACATCAAGCCATCATCTATATACCTATATCACCCAAATAATCCCTTTCCTAAATTTCCTTCTCCCATTGGAATGTAATCTGGGAAGACTATTGTCATCCATTTACCTGCAGTTCCATCACCTACTCATTACAGCACCATGGGTCTTTGACTGCTTGAGGAAATGTGAACTGATTAACTCTGGAAGTTAATTCAGAGTTAATCAATTCATGTTCAAGCCAAAAAACCCACATTAATGACAGTTTCTGTGTGAGGGATAGGGGGTGGGGGTGGGTGGGAAAGAGATACTCATAAATGGTGCTATCTTTTTCCACCTTGGGATCCAGCCCCTTATTCCTGAAGTCCGTGTCGTAGGCCTCTACTGTATGCTTCCAGTCCACTTTGCTGAATGGAATGTTTTGATCTTCCTGCCAACCTGGCTAGCTGCCTTTTTATGCTTCCCTCAATAAAAAAGCTACCTTGACAACCGAAAAAGTGAGCCACAGACTACCTCCAGTGCTTCCACTGGCTGCTGGATTGAGCCAATGGTGGGTTTCAAACTTTTTTACTACGGGTTCTGTGGCATGGCTTGGTGGGTGTAGCATGGCTTGGTGGGCGTGGCAGAGGAAGAATACTATAAAATCTCCATTCCCTCCCCACTCCAGGGGAAGGTTACTGCAAAAATCCCCATTTCCTCCCGATCAGCTGGGATTTGGGAGGAAGAAAATAGATGGGGGTGGGGTTAGTCATTTTTACTTGATTTCTCCAAACTACTCAAAATTTCTGCTACCGGTTCTCTAGAACTGGTCAGAACCTGCTGAAACCCACCTCTGGATTGAGCCCATAATGGTTCTTTGCATGGGGCACAAAAACAGTGCTGTGCATTTGTATGGCCAAATCAGTGGTGCACAAGGATGGAAGTAAGTAAACTTAAAAACATATGTAAATTAAGATGAGGTTAAACTGGATGGCTGTTTCTGTCCTCCTTTTCTGCCTGCCTGCCAACTCTGTCTGTCTGTCTGTCTATCATCATCATCTATCTATCCATCCATCTTCTATCATCTCTCTCTCTCTCTTTCATCTCTTTCTCATCTGAATCTGACATATGTTTTTGACTATAATTTCCATCTTCCTTGCTCTTTTCTATATTTGTACAGTTTTAAGAGAAAAATGAACATTTTAACAATTGATCTTAACCTGAAAACTAGTTTGGGTGAGAAGCCAAAAAATAGATAGAGACCTCCCTTACACTTTGAGTTCCTGCCTGACTAAAATGCTACATCTTAGAATGATTTTCAGGTATCAGTAATGATATTCAAGCACCTTTCTTATTCAAAATAGTACCACTTTTTCAAGCATCAAATGCAGCACAACCCTTTCAAATGAAGGCAAAAAAGACAGGTAACTTGGGGCGTTCTGACACATACTTCCTTTAAGATGTGAGGAGTGTCTTTAAATCTTTTGCCTGAAGAGGTGATTAGGAAGACTGAAGTTTGAGTAATATATTAGTGGTGTGCAAAAAACGATACCTTTTCCTAGTCCAGTTTCAGTTACAGAGTTGCACTGCTGACAGTGATATTTTACAATGTGAGATAATATTTTAATGAACTTGTTAAAAAAGAGAAAAAATGTAATGTCAGGTTTTGATTCTACAAAATTATCCACTACATTGACAAAATTGAAAGCTTATTCAAGACCAAATGGATATTATGATCAAAAATTCACCAAGAAATTTAAATTACATCAATAGGCCATTCCTTCTAATATAGTTCATAAAATATATTTTCTTAATTAATATATATTAAATGAGAACATATTTATCTCTGCCTCTAATACAATGAACGTGTTTAAGTATTACACAGTTCAAGGCTCACAAGTAGTTCTCTTCATATGCAGATTTTAATTCCTCTGCAGAAAATTATATGCCTTTTGATATTCAATTAAGATACTCCATTTTGCAAATAAGAGAACTAAGATATAGCAATACACGATGATATCTGAGGTGATATAGAAGTAATTTTATGGGACAGAATATGGATTTTTAAAATTTCCAATCTTTAACCTAAACTGCAACCTAATAAAAGTCTCTAATTTTTATAACAGCCACCTTTCTAAGAGAAATTACTTGACTGTAGAACCTGTAGATTTTGCCTGAATACATTCCCTTAATTATCACCACTGAATTCAGTAAGTACAACTAGATAATACAGCAGATCTCATTTTCCAGGAATTTTTGGAAAATTTTCCTGTTAAGTCATGTCACTCTGGTGAGTATATTTCACTCAATGAAAACTGGTATTATATAACTGTCTGCAATAATGAAGTATAACCATAGAAGCATTGCAGCTAAAATATTCCAAAAATCAGTAAACTAGGACATGGTTCATTTTAACACAACATAGAGAGCAAGTTTGGTGTAGAGGTTAAGTCTAGAAACCAGGAGACTGTGAGTTCTAGTCCTGCTTTGAGCATGAAGCCAGATGGGTGATCTCGGGCCAGTCACGGTCTCTCAGCCCTAGGAAGCAGGCAATGGCAAGCCATTTCTGAAAATCCTTGCCAAGAAAACTGCACAAACTTATCCAAGCAGTCACCGGGTGTAAATTCTGACTTAAAGAATTTAAGAGGAATTATTGAGTCTGTCATTTGCACCTCTATAACTGTCTGGTTCGGTTCTGCAACCCAACAAGAAAAACACAGACTTCAGAGGATAATTAGAACTGCAGAAAAAACAATTGCTACCAACCTGCCTTCCATTGAGGACCTGTATATTGCACGAATCAAGAAGAGGGCCATGAAAATATTTACAGATCCCTCACATCCTGGACATAAACTGTTTCAACCCCTACCCTCAAAACGACGCTATAGAGCACTGCACACCAGAACAACTAGACACAAGAACAGTTTTTTCCCGAAGGCCATCACTCTGCTAAACAAATAATTCCATCAACACTGTCAGACTATTTACTGAATCTGCACTACTATTAATCTATTACTCTTTCCACTTTTACTATTACTATTACTATTATTATTATTACTCTTTCCACTTATGACTGTATGACTATAACTTGTTGCTGGCAATCCTTATGATTTATATTGATATATTGACCATCAATTGTGTTGTAAATGTCGTACCTTGATGAACGTATCTTTTCTTTTATGTACACTGAGAGCATATGCACCAAGACAAATTCCTTGTGTGTCCAATCACACTTGGCCAATAAATTCTATTCTATTCTAAAGGTAAAACAAACAAGCACAAAGATATCTATAAATACCACACACAGAGCAGCTCAAAGCACACAGAGAAGTTCTCTGAGGATGGGTTCCAGCTTGAGTCCAAAAGCTCAGAAGACTGACCCAGATTGGATCCTGCAACAGAGATATCTCTTAATGATTATTTATATGATGCTTAATAATATAACGTATACACAAGAGTTTAAATGGTGGTATTAATCTTGTATTCTGCATATGTAGTTGAGTTACAAAATACGGTTCAGCACAAAAATGCTTAAACTAGTTACATTTCACTATCCCACTTTGGAGCAAACATTTCATATAAGCAAGGTAGGACTTGTTAGCAATGGAGTAATTTGGACAAGCATTGTAAGTCTGTAATAGTATTTTTTGTTCTAGTATGCAGGCTGTTTTGGGGTAAACTTTGTTTAAAATTCCAGGGGTAGTATACATACAAACAGCTACGGGGACCATGTCTCTTTAAAGGTTTGCAGAACTATTAACCAATCAGTTCAAAAGCAAACAGAAACCACCAGTACCACAAACCTGAACACTAATTGTCCCCATGGAAGTAGAATTACAACACCAAATAGCCTAACCCCCCCCCAACAAATAGGAATTCATATTACTCATCAAAGAAATAATATGAACATTTTGAAGGACCACAATTTGGTGTTAAAACATGTTTAGTGCAAGAGTCGAGGAAAGACTGAACAAATCCCACGGATTAAAAGAAAAAAAAGGGAGCACACAGTTTATAATTTGACTGTGAAATGTGAAATAATTAAAAGAACTATTTGTCATTATCCTTTTCTTCTACAAAAGATACAATCGGCAAATATACAGTAATCTCTGAAAACTAAAATTTATTTAGGATTATACCTGAGGTACCCTTTAAAACTTTTGACCATATATGAAATAGATTGGTTTTTGCCTGAAGATTTTGAAATTTAGAGAGGAGTAGCAATTTACCTGAAAGATCAAATATTTCAACTATTCTGATTGATTTGTGGTTGTTTCTTCAAAACAGAAATTATGCACACAGTGTTTGAAGAATAAATTTCTATCCAGCTATTAGGTATTCCTAACAGCTTTCTCCTCATCTTCCAATTTAAGAAGAACTATAGTATTCAGTATGTTACTAAGTGTGCTAAATAATCAGTAAGAAATCAGAATTGATACAATATAAAAATATATACAGGAAAATACAACACACATACAAACATTCAACTAAGTCAAGAGCATTTTAAGTACTTATTCTCCTGCGGCCTTTCTTCATTCTGGCGGCCTTTTGCGGCCTATTGTGGCCTGCTATGGCCCGTTGCGGCCTCTATCTTCATCTGGGCGTCCTTGTTTCCTCCCGTCCCTCGGCCCCTCGGGGGAGGCCTTGCCTTTTTGTAAGGCCTCTTGGAGGGTTTTGGAGAGACTTGGAGAGACCGGGTCTCTGGAGCGAGCCGGACCCGGACATTCCAGGGGTGTTGGTGGTGGAGATGGAGCGACCCCTGGCGAGTATGGGCTGGACGAATCTGGAGCCGGTTACTGGAGGACTGCCTGAGGCCGGCAGAGAGTAAGACTATGGAGGTACTTTGGTCTGTTTCCTGGCCTGTTTTTTCTCCTGGTACTGTGATACCATCGACAGTTTCCTGGCCTTTTGTGATCTTTATGGCCATATATTATGACCTTGTGGGTCATCCGGAACTGAGAGGGGACTTGTCTGGGAACAGCGAATTCCATCGAGAGTGGATACGCAACACCAACCCCACCCGTTTTTTTCTCATGGTTAGGACTTGGCTTTGGACTATCTATCCTGGACTTAAGACCTTATATTTATTGGACCAAACTAAGATCTGGGTCCAAATATTGAACAGGAGATACCATCATGATTGCCCATTGACCGGATTATTATACGTCTGTCCTTAATTGAGGACTAACCTTATATTATCATTTCAGCCAATTTCGAGATGGAGCCAATTTTTTTGCCGATTTTATTATGCGATATTCCTCAATTGAACTCTTGCGCCTGCGAGGTGCCCCCGCCTCGCAGGAATGGCCCCCGACATTACCAAGGGCCGGCCTCAATGACGGGTCTTGGGATCCACAGAGGTGGCATGCGCGTAGAAAGAACCTGTGGGGATTTTTAGATAGGGAATTTTTAAGGGGGGGGAGGGTAAGGGCGGGTGCTGGGGGTAGCTTGCCGAGGGAGGGGCCAGTCACTGCGCGTGTTTGCGGTGGGGTTTTAATAGGTCCGAAGGTTTTGGGGGAGAGTGATGTTCCTGACGATGAGTGTGGTTCCATCTGTGTGGTTAGTGGGAGAGGCAGATATGGCGGAGGGGGGGGGCGTATCGAGAGTTGGGAGCACGTATTCGATGCCTGAAAGTGATCACGTGCTCCGGCCCCTCAGTTCCTACCCGTTTCTCGGGCGGCCATGATACTCAGAGCTTGGATCTTCGGTTGATGTTATGTAATGCCCGGTCCGTGGCTAACAAAGCTCCCCTGATTTGCGATCTTATTCAGGGGGAGTCCGCGGACCTTATGGGCATTACGGAAACCTGGTTGGGGCCAGAGGGGGGGTACCCCTTGTTGAGCTGTGCCCTCCAGGTTTCCGAGCATTTCATCAGCCGAGGGCCCAAGGTAGGGGTGGGGTGGTGGTGGTTGTCATCAAGGAAGATCTAGAGCCGAGGGAGGCCACTGTTCCTCAGATTGCCAGCTGTGAATCCCTCTATGTGAGGTGGGGCCATAGGAATCAGTTGGGCTTGTTGATCGCGTACCTGGCTCCTTGCTGCGTGACCACAGCCCTGCCCGAGCTGTTGGAGGTACTTGCCGCTGTGGCGGTTGAGACCCCCAGACTTATAGTCATGGGGGATTTCAACCTGCCATCAGCTGGCTTGTTATCGACTGCAGCTCGGGGTTTCCAGGCTTCCATGACAGCCTTGGACCTGATTCGAGTAAATGATGGCCCTACGCACGTTGGGGGAGGCACGCTGGATTTGATTTATATCTCTGGACAGTGGTTAAATGATCTGGTATTAGATGATATAGTAACAGAACCAATGTCATGGACCGATCATTTTCTCCTTCGCCTAGACTTCCGAACCGCCACCCACCATCGCAGGGAGACGGAACCTATACGTTGGTTCCGTCCCAGGCGCCTGATGGACCCCGAGAGGTTCCTGACAGAGCTTGGGCCATTCCCTGAGGATCTGGCCCACGGCACGACTGAGGAACTAGTCGTGGCCTGGGAACAGGCCGCGGCTGGGGCCTTGGACCGTGTCGTGCCTTTGCGGCCTCTGACCCGGCGTAGATCTCGTCCGGCCCCTTGGTTCTCCGAGGGGCTGAGGGAGATGAAACGCCGGAGAAGACGCCTAGAGAGCACCTGGAGGTCCAGCCGCCCGGTTGATCGGACACTAGTTAGGACCTATTCTAGGACCTACCTAGTGGCAATGAGGGAGGCGAGGCGTTCTTACGCCCACCCTCATTGCGCCAGCAGATAACCGCCCGCCGCCCTGTTTGGTGACCCGCCTCCTTCATCAGGAGGTGCGGGATGACCCGTTGCAGGGACATGCCGAGGAGTTTAGTGGTTATCTATACGATAAAATCGCTCAGCTCTGGGATGGTCTGGACCGAAATTGGGATGATCCAAGCGAGGGAGAGGAGGCAAGTCTTGTTGAGTCTGTTTGGGATGAGTTTGACCCTGTGGCTCCCGAGGACATGGACAGGTTGTTGGGGAGGCTTCACGCCACTACATGTTTACTGGACCTGACTGGTACTGGCCACTCAGGAGGTGACACGAGGCTGGCTCCAGGGGATTATCAACGCTTCTTTGTTGGAAGGGGTTTTCCCTGCCGCCTTGAAAGAGGCGGTGGTGAGACCCCTCCTCAAGAAGCCCTCCCTGGACCCAGCTATTTTGGGTAATTATCGTCCAGTCTCCAACCTTCGCTTTGTTGCGAAGGTTGTAGAGAGTGCTGTGGCGCGACAGCTACCCCAATACCTGGATGAAGCCGTCTATCTAGACCCGTTCCAGTCCGGCTTCCGAACCCGATACAGCACGGAGACAGCTTTGGTCGCATTGGTGGATGATCTCTGGAGGGACAGGGACAGGGGTTATTCCTCTGCCCTGGTCCTATTAGACCTCTCAGCGGCTTTTGATACCATCGACCATGGTATCTTGCTGCACCGGTTGGGGGGATTGGGAGTGGGAGGCACCGTGTATCGGTGGTTCTCCTCCTATCTCTCTGACCGTCGCAGACGGTGTTGACAGGGGGCAGAGGTCGACCGCGAGGTGCCTCACTTGTGGGTACCGAGGGTCGATTCTCGCCCCTTCTGTTCAACATCTATATGAAGCCGTTGGGTGAGATCATCAGTGGCTTCGGGGTGAGATACCAGCAGTACGCTGATGATACTCAGCTGTACTTTTCCACCCCGGGCCACCCCAATGAAGTTGTTGAAGTGCTGTCCCGGTGTTTGGAAGCCGTACGGGTCTGGATGGGGAGAAACAGGCTCAAGCTTAATCCCTCCAAGACGGAGTGGCTGTGGATGCCGGCATCCCGATTCAGTCAGCTGCAGCCGCGGCTGACTGTTGGAGGCGAGTTATTGGCCCCAAAGGATAGGGTGCGCAACTTAGGTGTCCTCCTGGATGAACGGCTGTCGTTTGAAGATCATTTGACGGCCGTCTCCAGGAGGGCCTTCCACCAGGTTCGCCTGGTTCAGCAGTTGCGCCCCTTCCTTGATCGGGATGCCTTGTGCACAGTCACTCATGCGCTCGTTACCTCTCGCTTGGATTATTGTAATGCTCTCTACATGGGGCTCCCCTTGAGGTGCATTCAGAGGCTTCAGTTAGTCCAGAATGCAGCTGCGCGGGTGATAGAGGGAGCTACCCGTAGCTCCCACGTAACACCGCTCCTGCGCAGACTGCACTGGTTACCTGTGGCCTTTCAAGTGCACTTTAAGGTTTTGGTTAGGACTTTTAAAGCGCTCCATGGCTTAGGGCCTGGGTATTTACTGGACCGCCTGCTGTTACCTCATGCCTCCCACCGACCCGTACGTTCTCATAGAGAGGGACTTCTCAGGGTGCCGTCCACCAAGCAATGTCGGCTGGCGGCCCCCAGGGGAAGGTCCTTCTCTGTGGGGGCTCCCACACTCTGGAACGAGCTTCCCCCGGGTTTACGCCAAATACCTGACCTTCGGACCTTTCCGCCGCGAACTGAAGACACATCTTTTCATTCGCGCGGGGCTGGCTTAAAATTTTATCGGTTTTTTAAATTTCTTAAATTCTTATTATTAATTTTAAATGGGATTTTAGTTTTTATATATTTTAAAGTTTTCAGGCTAATTATAATAAGTTTTTTAAATTTGCATTTTAAATTGTACATTGGTATTGTCTTTTTTACTTCTGCCTGTACACCGCCCTGAGTCCTTCGGGAGAAGGGCGGTATAAAAATCAAATAAATAAATAAAAAAAATAAAAAAAACATAGTATTAAATAAAAGACACACCCATTATTTGCCGTACTGATACATTGCAATGAGGAAGACAACAGGAAACTTATACAAGTAGTCCTCATTTAGTGACCATTTTAGTTACAACAGTGGTGAAAAAGTAACTTTACAACCGATTTTTGCATATAGAACCTTCATAGGCCTGTAAAGCAAAGGACAGCTGAACCAAAATCAAAATCACAGTCTCAGTTAGCGACTGCTTCACTTAACAACTGAGTTGCAAGTCCTAGTTTTGGTTGCTAACTAAGGAATACTATACATATGTAATCTACTCATAAGCAGGCCAAACCAATACTTCTCAATAGTGTGTGTAATCTTGAATTTGAGCCTTTCCACTCCAGTCTAATGCCTTAATTAGTGTAACATTCTGAATATATTAAGTGCTCATGAGGATAGTTCAGAATTTCTCCACCAGAAGCTTGAGGATGGAACTAGTATTGAGGCACTATAAGTAGCAAATTAATACGGTTATTCTACTTGTTCAAAGAATCTAGAAAATGGATTTCTCTTTATAAAATGAAGTAATTTGTATTCAAAGTAGAAGCCATTTTAAGATGAAACCATCCATCTATTTCCTTACATTTTAATACTTACTCTGAAAGAACTGGAAAGTCCTTTTAGCTATGTCAATTGAAATTTAAAAATCCTCATTGCTGACTGGAGCTTACCTAAGAATTTCTTTCTCTGTCACTCGATTAAGTTAAAAATTAGTTTCACTTAGGAATGTTTAGAACAGTAACATTCTGGCGTACTTTACTGTAATTAAGGCAGTATTTTTTTCTAGCAGACTATTTGTATGGAGGAAGAACAGAAAAATATTATCATTGCTTACTGTTGTCATGGTCCATTACATATATAAACCTTTATAAGCATCAGTTTAAGCAGCTGTTAAAATAAACAACACAAGAACTTCTTTTTAAAAAAAATAAGTGCAAATTTTTGTTGCTCTTTGGTATATGTTTTCCTCATGTATGTTTGTTTCCTCTGTTATAAATTCTTGAAAATATTTAACCACTTTTTTATGATTACTACCTTATTACAGAGAAATGAATTCTAGCCAGACTTCATGTTATGCCACTCTGAAATTCAGAAGGATCGATAAAATACTCAAACTTATTCCCAACAGAATTCATGGTAAAATCAATTCACATAAAACTATCCTGTTGACTGTAAATGAATCTGAAATTTTGAATACCTTAATTAGTTTTTGATCTAGTTACATCATTTGGTTCATTTTGAACCATAATTTTAATGAATTTAAAGTGAATTAAAAGAAAAGGGGGGAAAAACCTAAGAAAGTGACTTTCAACCCACAGTCATCACAAATATTTATTTATTTATTATTTATTATTTATTTATTTGTCAAACACAACAATATATGTAAGTATATGTATGTAAGTATGAAATAACCATACGAATTGGATACAACCAAAGGGAACATTAGGACAGGAACGGTAGGCACGCTGGTGCTCTTATGCAAATCCCTTACAGACCTCTTAGGAATAGGGTGAGGTCAACAGTAGATAGTCTTTGGTTAAAGCTTTGGGGATTTTGGGAAGAGACCACAGAGTCAGGTAGTACATTCCAGGCATTAACAACTCTGTTACTGAAGTCATATTCTCTACAATCAAGATTGGAGCGGTTCACTTTAAGTTTAAATCTATTGTGTGCTCGTGTATTGTTGTGATTGAAGCTGAAGTAGTCTTCGACAGGAAGGACATTCTAGCAGATGATTTTATGAGTTATACTCAGGTCATGCCAAAGGCGGCGGAGTTCTAAATTTTCTAAACCCAGGATTTCAAGTCTGGTGGCATAAGGTATTTTGTTGTGATCAGAGGAGTGGAGAACTCTTCTTGTAAAATATTTCTGGACACGCTCAATTGTATTAATGTTCGAAATGAGATGTGGGTTCCAGATAGGTGAGCTGTAATCGAGAATTGGTCTAGCAAATGTTTTGTATGCTCTGGTTAGTAGTATAATATTTCTGGAGAAGAAGCTACGCAAGATTAGGTTTACAACTCTTAAAGCCTTTTTGGCAATGTAGTTGCAGTGGGCTTTGGCACTTAGATCGATTGATTTGAAAACTCCAAGGTCTTTGATGGAGTGAGGGTCATCTTCAAGGTAATGTCCATCAAGCTTGTATTTAGTGTTCTGATTCTTTTTTCCAATGTGTAAGACAGAGCATTTGTTGGTTGAGATTTGGAGTTGCCAAATGTTTGACCATTCCGACACAAAGTCAAGGTCTTTTTGAAGGGTAGCCGCATTGTTGGTAGTGTTATATAGTTGAACATCATTGGCGAAGAGAACACAATTACTTATAATATGGTCACAGAGGTCGTTAATGTATAATATGAAGAGTGTTGGTCCTAGAATGCTGCCTTGGGGGATACTGCTATTGAAAGGAGCAGGATTTGATAGGGCACTGCCTATTTTGACCACTTGTTGTCTTTTGACAGGAACGCTGTTATCCAATTGTGGAGGGGTCCGGAGATGCCGTAGGTTTTTAGTTTTAGGAGATGTTTGTCATGTACCACAAAGTCAAAAGCTTTACAGAAGTCTATGTAAATTGCATGTATTGCTTTGCCTTGATCAAGATTTGTAGTCCATATGTTTTTGCAGTGAAGAAGTTGTAAATTACAGGATAAACTTTTTCTGAAACCAAATTGTTTATTAGACAATAGGTTGTTTGTTTCTAGGTGGAGGGTAATGGATTGGTTGATGATTGATTCCATTACTTTGCAGGTGACGCACATAAAGAAATTGGTCTGTAATTTTCAACTAGGCTGGGGTCTCCTTTTTTGAAGACAGGGATGACCGTGCCTAGTGACCATAGTTTGGGAAGGGAGCTGGTCCTGAAAGATTTTTCAAAGATTATGCTTAGGGGTTCTGCTATAACAGTGGAAAGTTCTTTTAAGAAGTATGCACATAGACCATCAGGTCAAATAGATAGAGATGGTTTCAGTCTGTGAAGTGCCTTTCAACATTATCTTCTGTGAAATCTATTTGTGTTAGATCGTGGTAATCATTGTTGGTACGACTGGGGAATGTTGGGTATGAGCCATTACTGTTAACAAAGACTGAGCCAAAGAATGTGTTAAAGAGGTTTGCTTTAACTTTTAGGGGTGGGATGGATCTCAAGTTTTAAGTTTGTTGTTAACAAAATTATAGAAAGCGCGATTGGATTTTGTGCGCAGAAGGTCTTCTTGTTTGATGTGGTAATTGGTGCATTCAATCTTTATTTGGTGGCGTATATTTTTGTAGCAGTTATAATATAAACAGTATCACTGTTCACTATCTCTTCACCACCTCTCAGTTAAAAAATATAAAACTCTTTGTCTCATAATTCAATTTTTAACTATAGACAAGTCTAATAAACAACATATTTTCCAATCCAGGTATCAGCAAAAAGTCCATGAGTTTTATATTTGTTAACAAATATAAAACTCATTATTCCTTATTGCAACTCTTAAGTATAAGCAAATCCAATATACATCTTTTCCAATTCAGAGGTCAGTAAGTCCCAAAAGACACCCCACCAAAAAAATAACATATCCCCTTTAACCCTAATCAAATAAACCAACTTTATGTCCCTTATTTTTACATAAAATAATACTGCTTTTTAATCCATTCAAATTATCATTATCCCTTGTATCAAAATTTATTCAAAACTGTAACAAGCCTCTTTTGTAAATCCAACAGGAAAAAATTAATCCAACTGCACTCTTGAATTGTCATTTTTATTTCCTTCTTAATTTTTAGAGCCTCATCCAATTTTTTTAAAATACCAAGTAATAAATTCTGGTTCACATTGTTCTCCTCAATCAGACACTTTGTTCCAAATCTTTTTTTTTGTAACAGTAACTTCTGCTGTAACAGTTTCTTCTGGGATTAGGGTGTGTTCATAAAAACACACAAGTTGCTGACATTGTTGATTCAAAGTCCTCTTGCTATTCCTCAACATCTCTGAACACCATTACGAATTGCTTATCTTGTGATGTCTCCAACACTGACATTATTTTTTAATTTCTCCCTTCAAAGCATTTCTTTAAAATTAATTTCACAATATTAATATTCAAAATAAAATATTCCAGCTTTTTCTGAGTCTTTTGTCTATTTTAAAACTTTCTATAGCCAAAACTTTCTCTTGCTTTTTATTTATGATTAATTTTATTTATTTGTATCTTGCGTTTATTATTTTTACAAATCACTCAAGGTGGCTTTTTCCTGTTTTATTTTGTATTCTTCAAGCTTCTGAAGATAACAGTTTCATTTTCTTATATTAAGGACATGGTGTTTCCAAGCTTGTTTTTTTTGAAGGAGTCTAACTTCTTTAAAGTTAATAGGCAATTTCCAAAGGTGGTTACCACAGAAAGTGCGAATGTAGGGTCCTTTGAAGGGTCTGACTGTGCCTGGAGCAAGAATAGCAAATTTCCTCATCTCCTGGTTCTCCTGCCTTCTAAGTCCCACTGCCTTGTAGTCTCCTCATGAGGAGCAACCCTATAGAGGACAATGTGGACAACTTTTTGCATCCTCTCTTTTTCCAGAGGGAATTGAAGGAGCTGACCTATTTGTCTGTTCCTTGTCCTTTAGCCACAGTTATCAGACTCATGAAACACAGAACTAATTTTAGTGGTGGCTTAAAGTAAATATCTCCCTCTCTGAATTGTGCCCCTGTTCAAAAAAAATTCAGTAGGAAGTGACTGAAAAAGTAGAATAAGATATTGAGTTTGAGTTTGTAATAATTGCCCATCCATATTTTTTGCTTTCTATTATATTAAGACTATCATTCATATTTTTCGAGATTGCTAAAGAATTAAGCAACATACATTTCCGGAAGGACTTCGCTTTGGATGTTCATAGTTACCAACACAGATGGGAAGAAGGACAGGGAAAGTCCAGCAAAACTTGCAAGCATATTGCATATTGAGTTTAGGCTTATGTTTTCCGTAAAACACTATTTCTGAAATGCTGCAGAGGAAGCCCATTTTCAAAAGCAGTTTATGGTATGTCTGGGAAAGGAGTCTGCTGTTAAAAGGAAAGAGGGTAAAAAGCTTACACTCTAAATCCCACTGGGTGCAAGCAATCCATAGAAGCACCTAAGTAACTCTCTGGATTATAGCCAGCATAGGGTATAAAAGCTTGATTGTAAAATATATATTTCTTAAAAAGTTCTATTATGGGTTTCAGTTCACTAACACCTCTTTGAGACTTTTGGATTGCTGATACCATACCATTTAACTCTCTCATAAACTCCAGAAAGTTTCATATTCTGTTTTAATTAGCTTTTCTATTGTCTGGAGTTTGGGGAAGAGCCAATACCTCATCAAGTCTATTAAATTCAAGGGTGAGGAAGTTTATTTAATTCTTGGCAAATGAAAAGTCCATCTTTATTTCTGCAACCTCTTATACTTCTGTTTGTTAAACATACTTATCTGATTCAGCCTGCCGCCACAGTTTGAAACAAAAAAATCAAAATAATATTAAAGGCTATAGTCTAGGCAAATGTACCTAGAAGTAAGCTCCCCTGAACATAATAATATTTACTTTGAAATAAATATGCACACTTGTACTGTTGAACTCTTTCTGTCCAAGGACTATTCTACCACCTACTAAAAATTGCAGCTAAAGCTTAACCAACTTCTGATCCCAGCTTAGGCCCTGTACGATTGCAATCTGTAAAACATGCAAGCTTCAGGAACGTCTGAAGTTATTACTCATTCAACGGATTATTTTCCCATGTGGCACTGTAATCCCACTTTAAATATAAAAGAGATTAAAGAAGCCAACTCTTTCAGCATGAAGGTGTCAGAAGTAAAAATATTTGTCATAGGAAATTCTTGAAGCAACTCCATGAAGTGTATCTGTGGCAGTAAATGGGGTTAGCAGTATACATACCTTCATATACATACCTTCACACATGCACATACTCTCAAATGTATACAGTGAAACACCATGAAAGCATGCCCAGTAGAGATAAGTACATTCATTTAATCATTGGACTGTTGCTTGCACACTTCTGAGAAAACACTTCATTTTTCACCTTAGATTATATTAGTTAATTCTCATTTTGACATAGAACTGCATATCTCTCCTATTTCACCATCTTTTAACAGGAAGCTGTTTCAATAAATAAATCACACGTTCATCAGACTCAAACCAGATGTTTCTGAAATCCTGCATCAATGAAGATGGAGATAGCTGAATTATTGTGAAAGATGACTAAATTAACTATAACTGATGCTTGCTCATTTTATTTTTTAATGTTATCACAATCACAGAGACGAGAGAAAATCCATTTTAGTAGACCTAAAAATATGCTGCATTGCCCCACTTTAAATATTGTTCTTTTCTCAAATTTTTTTTTAAAAAATCAAAAATTTACTACCGTAAATTAATCAACAGATTAACAGTATAAATTCACACAACAGCATCAACAATATAGTATTGCCATAATAGTGACCTGCTTCCCAAAGCCCAGGTACATGGAAAAGCAGCAAAAACTCAGGAACACACACGTATGTAGGAAAATAGGGTGTGACTTTCCACACAAAAGAAGTAGGATTGCTTTGATGACTGCACCAATTTTTATAGTAGTTCTGGAAAATCAAATGTGGCATAGATTGATTCCTTTTTATTCCTCTTCTAGCTCCTTTTCCCCAAGTGAGACCTGCTTAGAAAATATTAGCTATGATGGATAAGCGAAACTTTTAAGAGCTGTGGTGGCGCAGTACTGCAAGGCTAATTCTGCTGACTGCCAGCAGTTCAATTCTCATTGGCTCCAGGTTGACTCAACCTTCCATCCTTCTGAGATCAGTAAAATGTGGACTCAGATTTTTGGGGGCAATATGCTGAATATCTGTAAACTGCTTAGAGAGGGCTGTAAAGCACTGTGAAGCGGTATATACAGTAATTCTGTTGCTATTCAATGCATCATCCTTTTGTGGGCAACAGCAGAGGGATGTGAAAAAAATCAAGATGGCAGCCATGACAATGTGATAGAAGCTCTTATTTTTTTGTGCAAGAGAAGGGTTTTTATCATGTGGGCCTAGCCACTATCTTTTTCCTTTCTTTCTTTATTGGATAAGGTTTGATAGATTATTTATACAGAAAGCACAAGTACACAGACAGACAGAGAATTTTGGTTTTATATAAGTTCTTTAGCGGCATTCTTTTAATACCCTTCCTTCATCTCCAGATATCATTGATATTTCACTGGACTGAATTTAGTTGAAGGGGGGCAACTTTCTAACAATTTCCCCATGGAAAAAAGAGAATAACTTTCGTCCCTGATCAGGAATATAGACATCCGAGGGAGATGGATGGTTAAAGAATATGAAAAATAAACAAAAACATAATTTTCTCAGTCGCCTTGTGAAATTGTCTTATTTTTGTACAGTTTTCTTGAAAATAAAAATATTAGTCATAGAGTCAATCTCTTGGCAGAACAATAAAAACAAAACAAAGCATTATTATCACTTTACAAATGTGGTAGGTGAAGCTAATGCATATGCTGCATTTGTGAACAGTTTTTAGGAGAATTTATGAATAATCAGAGGATTCCCTGAAGCATATTTCAAATTTTATAAAGAAAGAAAATGTAAAGTACATGCTTTGCCCACTACTAACCAGACAGATATACCAGCTTCACATCCAGCAGAACTGCAGTAGTCATCGCAACTTGCACAGATGCCTTGATGATCAGTATTACTGTTTACATACTGTAGAAGAAGTCTAGCACAGGGGTCTCTTTCTCAGCCAGCAAATTCCTGGAGTTGAAGTCCACAAGTCTTAAAGTTGCCAAGGTTGGAGACCCCTGGTCTAGCACATCTGTATATATATCATACTATACACCTTTCCACAAGACTACGTCTGATTTATTTTGGCCATGTCATACATGCAAATTCATTGGAAAGTCAATGATGCTAGGAATAGTTAGTGGGGCAAGCAAAGAACATCTGGCTTGATAACATCAAAACTGATAGAAAGATGAACACAAGAACTGAAAGAAGCAAGAAGCTGCATGATAAGGTAGCATGGAGAACACTTGCCTATAAAGCCACCAAGAGTCGGACATGACTGAATGGTTAAATCGAAAACATATTGATAGTTTGTCACAATTCTAATAATAGTTTAGCTGATAGAAAATATAATCAGTGGCTACTGAAGAGCCACGGTGGCGCAGTGGTTAGAATTAAAAACTCACTTATTTATTCAAGCGGGACTGGACTGATTTTTTAAATTTTAAATTTTAAATTTTTAATCCTTTGTAATTTTATATGGGGTATTTTAGGTTAGGTCAATCTGACGGTTTTAATTCGGCCACTATTGAATAGGTATTTTAAATTGATATTTTAACTTTGTATACTTGCTGTTTTTATCTTTGGCTGTACATTGCCCTGAGTCCTTCGGGAGAAGGGCGGTATAAAAATTTAAATAAATAAATAAATAAATAAATAAATAAATAAATAAATAAATAAATGCAGTATTGCAAGCTACAGTAATTCTGCCAGCAGTTTGGTTCTCACTGGCTCAAGGCTGACTCAGCTTTCCAACCTTCCAAAGTTTGTCAAATGAGGGGCCACATTGTTGGGGGCAATGTACTGCCTCTGTAAAATTGCTTAGAGAGGGTTGTAAAGTACTAAGAAGTGGTATGTAAGTTTAGGTGCTATTGCTATTGCTACTACAATTGTTCAGAAGAATGCCGCCCAATTATGTATTTCACACCCAAAGGTTTAATAAATAGGTGGTAAGGACATAGATCAAGCAGCCATCATATTTTACATATGCAATAGTTCGTACTTCAAGCTTTCTCCTATATGAATAGTCATTGTTTGTGTACATGTGTAACTTCTTCCTTCTTAAATACAATTCTGTGCATACAATGAGACTCTTATGACCTTTGTTAGTGATTTCATTCTGTATGCTTTTATAGTCCAGTCCATTCATTTTTAGTACCATGTTTTCCCCAAAATAAGACTCTGTCTTATATTTTTTTGAACCCTGAAATAAGGGCTTGGGCTTACTTTTTTGTGGGGTCTTATTATTTTTGGGGTGCAGGAGGCCCTGGGCGGCCTGCGCACTCACAGGCAGGAGTCTGGCAGAGAGAGGCTCCCTCTGCGTGCCGCCATCAAGCCCCTCCCCTCCTGTGGGTGTACGTGAAATGTGAGCGACGTGAAGGCGCCAAGCCTGTCTCCCCTCACTTGCACACCTCCCAGGCCTCACCACGTCAATGTGGGCGGAGTCTCCCTGCGGGGCTGCGTCTCCCTTTGCCCGTTGCCACCTCTCTGCTCCGGCTGCCTGCAAAGCGGAGAAGGACGCCTGACTGGAGGGCCTCTGCGATGTTCTAGGCCAACTGGCCGGAAGACTCAGCAGCAGGCAGCTGGCCCAACCAGCCTCTTCTCCGCTTCCAGCAGCTTCCAGCCAGAGTTTGGAAGTTGCAAAGGCGGAGTTTGGGAGAGAGAAAGAACGATTTTTGCTGCTTTCCTTGCATGCAGCCAGCAGCAGAAGCAGCAGAAGTCTTTCTTTCTCTTCCCCAAACACCATCTCTGCGGCTTCCAAACCCCAGCCAGGGCAGTGACCACTCTGGGAGTGCGCTTCCTGCTCTATGGTGATAGTCGCTGGAGGCTTCCCCTTCTCCCCTGCTCCTCTCTGCTCTGATCGCCCAGTGGTCCCTCCAGCCAAGTGCTGACCAACTGGAGCACCCACCAGCAAGCCCCTTTGCCTTGGGAGTCACTGGATGGGAGATGACAGGGCCAGAATCTTTCTGGGGAGGGGAGCTTCATGGGACCCTTGCCCTCCCTCCCTTCCTACTGCAGGCCCCTCTTACTCTTCCCAGGCACACGGCAGTGAGACACCGGGCAGTGGCACACAACAGATGCAGCTTGGCCAGCCCGGCCACATCCAGCGCTCCCCACCCATGGCTGAGCTTGGCCCGCAGGGGACCAGCCATAAAAGAAGAAAAAAGAGATGGCAAGGGGAACCCAATCTCGCTCCATGTGTCTCACTTCTCTGCCGCCCCACTTGCCATTCCCCCTTGCTGGCCGAAATCAGCAGGCCAGATCCAGGAATGTTCTGTCCTCCTCCGCCTCTGTCCGAATGATGGCTTAATTAGCCAGCACTATCTGCTCTGGTGGCAAAAGAGCCAGCGTCTGCCAAGAGCCCTCATTATCTTCCACGACGCTGGTAAGTCACAAACTTCAGTTCTAGTCAATCAGTGGATTTGCCTGTTACAAAGAGACACACCGGCTCTTGCTGCCTTTTATATCCTGTGGGGTGTGGCTCCGTGACTCAGCACTTCCTAGGTCTGCCCCACCCTTGCTTCTGTTGTTCCCTCCTCTCCTGCCTACGAAACCTAGGATTCAACGGAGCCTGATTGCTGTCAGCTGGGTCTGCAGGCATGGCCTGGCGGGTGAAAGAGTCAGGGGATGGAGACCTCATTATTTCTTCCACCTGGCCTGCTTCTGGCTCCTGGAGCTGAGCCAGGGGAGCCGGTGCTCCTGAGGTAAGTCCTGATGGCCCTTCCCCCTCACTTTCCAAGTCACTTTCTGGCAGCAGGGCCGGCTCAGGGGGCGCAGACACACAGGGAAGCTGAACATGCTGTCGCCGCCTGGGAGGAGAAGAACATCAGAAATGGGCTCTCTTGCAGCGCTTCCACTCTCTTCTTCTCTTGGGTGACAGTGGTGCATCTGGCTCACCGAATCTGGCCTGCTGATCTTGGGCGGCAGAAGCTCTGACCCGATTGTTTGCGCAGCAGCTGAGCATGCGTCTAAGTATTTTGGGGTGGCTTATTTTCAGGGGGCGCCTATTTTAGCACATGCACTTGAAATGCCAATTGGGCTTATTATTCGGACATGTCCTAGTTTCAGGAAAACACGGTATCATTATAGAGCCGAGATGGCACAGTGGTTAGAGTGCAGTACTGCAGACTACTTCAACTGACTGCTAGTTGCAGTTAGGCAGTTCAAATCTCACCAGGCTCAAGGTTGACTCAGCCTTCCAGCCTTCCAAGGTGGGTACAATTAGGACCCAAATTTGTTGGGGGCAATATTCTGACTCTGTAAACCACTTAGAGAGGGCTGTAAGAGCACTATGAAGCAGTATATATGTCTAAGTGCTATTGCTAGAGTTTTGAAAAGTATTCAGTCCTGTCATGGCTGAAAATTCAAATCAGTTCTTTCAAGCATCAATTGCTTTACCTCAAAGTAATGAAGCCTGTTTCTGGCAGTAAATATTAACCTATAAAAGTGTTCTTTTAAAAAATCCAAAATGAATTTAGAAAAATGAAGAAAACGGCGATTCCCTTAGTTTAATTTCCATTTATTATTTTTCCTATTTTCCATGCAGCAATGATTCAATTAATAAAGTATTAGCAAAATGAAACAGAATGATAATGTTTTAAAAGTTCATACTTTTCTCATTTCTCTTCTAATTCTCCTTCAAGTAAACTGAAGCTACAGTATATGAATAGCAGAACCACATATGTCTCTCAAAATCTGGAGCATCTATTTTGAAAACATCTTTTTGTTTCAGCGTATCACTGGGTGACCTAATCCGTGAAAATGACAGCAAAGCCATTAATAAACATGTTCTTTACATAGCAACATCCAATTAATCAGCAAGTATGGTGTAGTAACAATGTGTAGCAACACAGCAAAAGAAAATATACTTTGAAGTAACAGCTTTGATTTATTTTATTTTTTTCTCCTAAAGAAGTCAGTAATCTGGACAGGCAAGCTTCAGGGACAAACTTTACAAACCCTTTGGTTGTCATTTACATAAAGAGGTTGCGTCTTTTAACTGAAAAAGAAATGATTACATTTGCTTTTTCAAACGTTAAGTGTGTTTTTGACATGCAGGAAAGAAGACACATCAAGGAGAAGTCTGAGATGTACAAAAAAAAACATTAAAAGGGATAAACAAAAAAGGAATACATGGTAAAATAAGAACCACAGATGGATGCTGTCCTCATGCTTCTGTGGTAGAAAATTTTAAGGATGCCATGTGGGGCTAGAAGAGTATTAAATAAAGAATTCCAAAGACCTATAGTTGAAGAATCAACCAAACAAATATGGAAGACACCTGATTGGGAAGCATTACATTTAACAAAGGGAGAAGAATTAGGAAGTTAAATATATACTTCAGATCCTGTATTGGCCAAGGGTCCTCAAACGTCTGCCCTCTTTTGTCACGATAATGCAGATTTAAAGCTGACCAGCCGCTGTAAGACTATGGACCAGGCTGATCAACTGAAGATGAGTCAGCAGGATTATTGCCGCTGTCTATATAAGGGAGGCCATGAGATAGCATCTCTCTCTCTCTCTCTCCTAATGTATCTGCATTGTAGTTCTCCGTGTAGAGTTGAAGAAGACTGATTGCTTGTCTGGTATGTGCCTACCACGTGTATGTTTGTATATAGAAGTCTTGTATATAAACTATTGTTTGTAAGACAAACCTCTGTGTCCTGTATTTTGCTCCTGGGTGGTCTCAAAATAGTAGTCACGCTGTAAACACTCTGACATCTTTGTTGTATATATGAGTCATGGAAGGGAAAGACTGTCGGGGTTCTTTTTATACTATATCCAATTTGGGGGACACAAGACCTAAAAGAGTCATCAACAGCATAGGTCCCTAGACAATTGGCATGTATTTCGCGCCATAGAGGCTGGGGTGATATTGTATGCTTGCAAATTGTCCAACAATACAGAAGTGTGTCAAAAAGTTATACAGTTCTTTAGGTGTTTTTCTCTCCACTCTATCTTCTCTCCTGTTTCTTCTAATTCTATTTTACTACACTCCCTGCGGTGGCACAGTGGTTAGAATGCAGTACTGCAGGCTACTTCTGCTGACTGCCAGCTGGCTGCAATTTGGCAATTTGAATCTCACCAGGCTCAAGGTTGACTCAGCCTTCCATCCTTCCGAAATTGGTAAAAAGAGGACCCCGACTGTTGGGGGCAATGCGCTGCCTCTGTAAACTCCTTAGAGAAGGCTGTAAAACACTGTGAAGCAGTATATAAGTCTAAGCGCTATTGCTATTGCTCCCCACTAGAAACATAGCATTACTCTCACTTTACTCCACTACTAGGATACACCCCACAGTAGGTTTTCTCCCTGCAAATCCTGTTCTTCCTCCTGCTTTAATTCCTCTCTCCAGACATTCTTCTGCTTTCTGTATAGGTCTTTGTCTCATAGATAAAACTTCACCATGAGAAAGTTTGAGATACGATCCTAATGCTAGTGCTAGATCGTAAAGCTGTTAGAAACGCTGCCCCTTTTGTACTTTAAAGAGTCTAAAAAGGATTAATTAGGAAGTGGAGCAAGATTTCTCCCCCCCCCCCAATATTGATTAACCATCTCCCAATAAATACTTTGAGCTTTGAACTGGTCAGAGCCCATAAAACCTTAAATTATCCCTTGGGGGTACGAAAGAATAGTAGTGAGAGATGCACATTGCTGTCTCTGGATTTAAGAATTCCCATTCAAAAGAGAGCTCATCAAATCCCATACAAAACAATATTGGATGCATTTGTATCATTTTGTTTTAGTCATGTCAGCCAGGGGAGAGAAAGTGTAACACACAATCTTTGGGGAGAGTCGTTTCTGAAAGAAAAAATATATAACTGCAAATGTAGTTGGAGTTGCTTTAGAACTGTATCTTGTTTTACATTAGTATCTAGTCATACACAAATCTTTTTAGAATATTTAACCAAGCCAATTCTCCTCCTAAATGTTTTAGTTTTGTTTGCACAGAAGAAGTAATTCTATAATGTTTTTCTGCTGATTGCTCTGTACATCTGAACTTGGGAACAAATTTTTCATGCAATACAGAAAGTTTAGTACAAATATTGAGTAAAGGTATAGGGAGGGAAGGAGGAAGGAAGGAATATAACAAGCAGACAGAAAATTTTATGTTCTTAAAAAAGCTAATATCAGGCAGCCTTATCATGGCAATAGTAGAACAACACAGTCTAGACTCAGACATAACGCAAGAAGAAAATATTTTTTCATTAAGTGTAGAAGAGACAAATGAGACTGTGTAAAAAGCCTCCTCATCCTATCTTTAGCCTGTTTCCAATCTACCCCCATTAGGGGCAGAATAGCACAGGCAAAGAAGGGCGCATGGGGAGAGGGTCACAGTGTGTGTATAAGAGGTGCTAAGCAAACCAAGAAGGGTGCAAAGCAGGGATCGATTCTACTTACCTTTACCAGCGGTTCGCATCATGCCCGCATGCGTAGATTGCTTTTGATGACGTTCAGGTCAGTGGGCGGAGCCTCCCGCCAGTATTACTACCAGTTCTATAGAACCGGTGCAACCCGGGGGCAACCCACCACTGGTGCAAAGGGGCGACCACAGAAAGGGAGCATATGAAAGAGTGGCATGGGCTGGGAAGGATGTGCAAGGCTTCTTTTCTTACTTAATGTCTCTTCTCCTTCTCCTTCTCCTTCTCCTTCCCCTACCCCTGCCCCTACCCATTGCCCTCAGGCAGATAAGTGGGGGAGGGGGCAAGGGATTGTGAGACTGGCTAAGACACTGCCATGAAACATTGAAAATAAAAGCAGCCACAATTTCCCCAAATTTTATTCCCTTGGGAAACATGGGTCCCAGATTTTGGACGCAATTATGTACGTTATCCCATTTGAAGAACCTTGGTTTAAAAACTGTTGCCCTATCATGCACCATTTTGCCCAGTTAAAGGTAACGACCATGACAATTTTAGCAGTATATAGCTATCTCAGTACATTAGCTCTTTTTCTCTTGTTAGCAAATATCCTACAGCAGTGCGAACATGAGTTAAAGTACACTGGCCTTGGAATTATTTTAAGGATGAATTTAGAATTTATGTATTTAAAAAAAAAACTTCACAGTTTAGCCTATGGCCTTCAATTGCTTAATGGACTCCCTTCCGAAGGTCTCCCTGACCCTACTTAGTGTTCCAATGTGATGAGAACATCAAGTGCTGCCACTTGTTAAGGCTCTCCTATGCTATTTCCTTGTTCCCACCACCTTAGAGAAGTAAATTTTACCTGGTGAACTCTTAACCTCAGTCTTAACAGTATGATTTGAGAGCGAGATAAAGAAAGAGAAAGAAAGAATTAAGTCACTGTGAAGATACTGTTGATGTTCTCAGAATGCTTATTGATTTGCTGTGGGGGGGAGGGGAATGACCCGAAATACAGAAAATGCATATGCATGAATCATTTGTATTCCACTAAACATCAGGAGAAGGCTTTTATAATCTATCCAGTACAAGGCCTCATATAAGAGTCGATAGCAATGTGGAACCTGCGAAATTAACTGTCTCTTAAGTATTTTGAGATAATCTTATTCTTTAGGCAAAACTCCCCAGTCTAATCTGTTTAATACTGCACTGTTTCCATTCAGTGGATCTATCTAGCTCCGCCAAGCTTTATAATGGGGGCATCCATCACTGTTACAGATGTTTAAGTCTTCCAGAGATGATATCCATCTCAAATAAAGGTCCATGGCTCTCTGAAAAGATGGCCTCCTTTTAATTAAAAACAAAAAAATCATGGAAAGCTTTAAAGGTACTTTTCAAATGCTTGTCCCCAAGTGTCTTTTTCAAGGAGGGCTAGTGAGGTACAATGGGATGGGCATGAAGATACTTTTAGATAGTTTGTTTGCTTTGAGGTCAAGTGTTTTTACACTCCAGGCTATTTATAAAAGTTAAGTTTTAGCTGCAAGAGACAGCTGGGAATATAACGGCATAGTGAGTACCTAGTGAGTACCGGTGGAGAAATCTTGCATCATACATCTTGTCTGCAACAATAGTTGAGAATTCCCCAGCACAGGACGAGCTGAGAATAGATTGTCCAAGCTTCCTGTTTTCATTCAGATGTGTACAAATTACCTCAAGATGCCCTCCTCCCTCCTCTTCTCATGAAAACACTACAGTCTGAAAGAAACTCTTGTTATATTGTTGCCACTTAGGTTTCACTGAGCCTGCATTATCTACTCACAGCTTTAATGATTTCCTGCTGAGAGAGGCTCTGTAAAAGTCTTGGCAGCAGGGCTAAGAATAGCATTAAATGCAAGGTTATCTAGGCATTACACTCACTGTAACATGCAATTAACTCTCCTCTTCCATTTTCATTACACAATTATTCATTAATGTCAATTTAATTTTATGCATTGTTCTACATGACCGAAGGCTGATTACGGGCCTTTTCACTCCAATATCCCAAGTTAACTGGTGCCAGCCTCACCCGGGGCTGCCTAATTGCAATTTAGCTAGACAATTCCTCCCATTTTTGCCCTCCAGTAACAGAACAACAGATCCTAGCCAGGTAAAGATTTTAAGGTGGAAAGAAAGGGCAGTAAAGAAACACGCACTAAAAATAATAGGGCTCTAAAAAACAAAAAGGTCTAGAACGAGACAACACTTTCTCTCAACTGATTTTATTGAGAATGTTAGTGCTAACAATAACCACAAACAATCTTTATCCTTTAATTTGGTGAGTGCTGCCCTTAGGGATTTCTTCAGTTACGTAATACAAATAATACTTGTGGTGTTATATAACTTTTTATTTAATGGATGACTTCAATAATGTATTTATACATGCCACCTACCACATTATTGCTATGCTTTCTTTTTTTAACTATTTTTTTTCAGATATATATTTTTTTATTCAGGTGCAGTGCAGTTATTACTTTCTAAGCAGTAATGAGCAATGCTAGCTCTGAAGTAAGAACACTGTCCCGATTGTCTGTGAATAGGCATACAAATAGTAAAAGAAAAGGATTTGGGCAAAGCTCCTATAACACCCACACTAAAAACCCACTTGTACCACAAAATAAGACTTATACTACCTTAAAATGAAAGTTCAGGCAGATAATCCACAGATAATATAAATTCTCATAAATTATCTCATCCTAGAGCTTTGCATCAAAGTTTAATCTACATAAATGGCTTATCTGTTCATTTTTTTTTCCAGTCATAGGAGAAAGTAATAGCTTCAAATTAAGACATTATGAATTGTTAGAGCATGTCGTTTAAATAGAAGGCGTGCCTTTTAAACAATGAATTACGAACATGAAAAATGATTTCCAAGAACTCAACCCTAAGAAGCTTCAAAATTCATTTTTTAAAAATGAGAGCGTTGGCTATTTTCTTATACTTTGTCACTGGCATGTCAAGATAACACGCCCTGAAAATGCTGCTTCCGAACCAGAACTCTTCCTTGCATCCTCAAATTCATCTAAGCAAAAAAATATGAACTTTGATTCCACCACAGACTATAAAATTCCTCTATGACAATCCTATGCCATATTTCTGCCAATTATTTTCTCTTAGGGAATCATTCAAATGTACGTTGACAGTTCTAGGAGTAGACAAACTTGTAAAGTTTGTTTTTACTCAATTTCTCTTTCCAGCATCTTATTTTCACATCAGTTTGTATAGATGAACATTCACATACTTTTGATGTATATTTCTCTCCATTCACAAGTTTTGGTTCACCCTTTTCTCTAATGTACACATTTGATATTCATATTTGCTAATATCTATAATTTTATATGTGATATTACTGGTATAAATTGATTTTATATTTTTTATAGTATAATGTATCTTTTATCTACCGTATATACTCGAATATAAGCCGATCAGAGTATAAGCCGAGGTCCCCAATTTTACCCCAAAAAACTGGGGTAAACTGGGGACTCGAGTATAAGCCGAGGGTGGGAAATGAGGCAGCTACCGGTCGGGGAAACCCTCCCTCCCTCAGCCGAGAAGGCTGGCGGCTCCCCCGCCCCGCCCTCTCACTGCACCGGCAGGGCTTCCCCGCGCTAATGCAAAAGCCCGCCAAGTTTGCACCATCCGGTATAATGTGAAAAAAAGAAGAAGAAAAAACTCGAGTATAAGCCGTATATACTCGAGTATAAGCCGAGGGGACGTTTTTCAGCACAAAAAACGTGCTGAAAAACTCGGCTTATACTCGAGTATATACGGTACTTTTGAGATTGCCTCAAAAAGTTTGGAAAATGGTGAGAGTATTATGTTTAGCATTCCCTTGTACACTGTGTGAATCATATATCCCTTACATTAAATGGCAGCTAATGTTATCATTTAATATTAAATGTTTCATTATGACAAGAAGATAAACTTTCAAGCCAGTAACACATCAAATGACTTATATACTGTAGGTAGTCCATGATTTATGACTGATCACTTAACAACTGTTCAAAGTTATGACGGACCTACCTTGCGACTATTTATGACCTGGATTCAAAGTTCTGATGGTCGCTTCCCCCTACAGTCATGTGACCAATTTTCATTCTCGGCAACACGGCCACATTTATGGCCGTTTGCAGCATCCGGCATTCACATGACTGTATTTACAACAATTTTGTTGAAATCCAGCAGTTACTTCCAATTTTTGGCAAAACTGCGACCATAATGAGCCACTGGTTTGCTTAATGACGACCAGAAAATAGATAATAAAAGATAAAATCACACGACTGACCCATTTTAGGACTGTCACGACTTATGTCCATGATATATAGGCTCCACATGTAGGCCCTATTACAGTTGAAAGTCAAGGACTACCTGTATATAATCTCTGGTTTGTCTTTCTGATATATCTTAAAGCATCATTATTTCAAATCTTTTCTCCTGGGGGTTTGTTTTGGATTCATAATAAGACTGGTTATAAACATTAATTACAGACTGAAACTTGGAACACATACTCACCTTGTTTTGCTGTTCTATGTTATTTTATTTTATTATTATGGAATGGTTCTGAGTAAAATCCTTCTGACTATTAAAAATGTAAATTGTCTAATTTCAGATTAATACAGCATATATCTAAATAGCCAAGAGGGTTATTAATTTTTCTATAAATACCAAAAACATATACTGTATATATAAATATATATATTATTGTATGGTTTAAGGTAAAGGTTCCCCTTGCACATACATGCTAGTCATTCCTGACTCTAGGGGACGGTACTCATCTCTGTTTCAAAGCTGAAGACATTTCCGTGGTCATGTGGCTGGCATGACTAAATACCAAGCACAGAACGCTGTTACTCAATTTCTCTTTCCAGCATTCTTTGTTCCATCTTATTTTCACATCAGTTTGTATAGATGAACATTCACATACTTTGATGTGTATTTCTCCTCATTCACAAGTTTTGGTTTGCCATTTTCTCTAACGTACACATTTGATATTCACATTTGCTAATATCTATAACAAGAACGTAGATTTTCAAGTTGTTGAAAAATTGAGAAGCCACCTCATAAAAGGAAAACATTTCCCTGAAAACTTTAGTCTGTCCTTGCATGGAGTTTTGGAACATTGTTCTGTGGGAAGCTCTATAAAGCAACATACTTGAGCAGTTTTCATTCATTTTAAATAATTTCCTCACATGAGGAAACCTTTTAGACATTTGTGAAAAGGAACTGCACTACTCTGCATTGTTCTCAAGATTCTTTTTAGGACTGAAGTGGAATTCCAAATAATAATTTGGTTAAAATCACTGAAATATTTGATATAAAGTTTTTTTTAACATTGACAGATACCATATGCCTTGAAGCCATTCCTGTATTTATAGTGACACAATATTTCCTCAGTGGATTCCCAGAGATGTTTTGAATTGTGCAGTATGGATATATACATAGTACAGAAAGCCCTTGGCTTACAGTTCATTTAGTGACCGTTCAAGGTTACAACAGCACTGAAAAAAGTGACTTAGGGCCATTTTCCACATTTACAACAGTCGCAGCATCCCTATGGATCACATGATCAAAATTCACCTGCTTGGCAATTCACTCATATTTATGACAGCTGCAGTGTCCCAGTATCATGTGATCACTTTTTGTAACCTTCTGGCAAGCAAAATCAATGGGGAAAACCAGATTCACTTAACAACCATGTTAATAGCTTCACAAGTGCAGTGATTCACTTAATAATTGTGGCAAGAAAGGTCTTAAAACGGGGCAAAACTCACTTCACAAAGAGCAACAAAAATTTTGGGCTGAGTTGTAATCGTAAATTGATCACTTTGCAGATTGATAACACAATCTTCTAGCTGCCACACAAATGTCTGCTAAAGAGTGATATTCGCACAGATTCCAAGGGTTATTGCAAACCTGCCTGAAGTTAGCAAAAACAAGGTAGTTACATAGTAAAATCCTTCTCTGGAAGAACTCTTGCCATCTAAGAGAGAGAACAGGAGAGTAGAAAGATAAATGCAAATAACTGAAAGACAGCCAAGAAAAAGCCAAAATAAAATATAGTTGTTAGAAACAGGTACACAAAGGTCACTTTATGGTTTTAATTGTAATAGCATCCTCTGTAATCTGTATTTCGTCTGAGAATATAGCTTTGGGTAAGGGTGACGTTAAGGTTGCCAATCATGGATAGACTCTGCTGTTGAGTTCTCCTTTTTAGTTATGTGTCTTGTGTGCTTTCTTATCCTAGATATTATGACAATGAAGATGAGATTCTATAGACAGTGGCTCCATGCTTGGTAATTGAGAGAGAAGTTACCTAGAAATAAGCTTTGTCTTCATGAACTCTACATTATGTATCTACCTACACTATTTCTGTATTGTATTATTATACACTATTTTTACTTGGTCAAGGAAAGATTAAAAGTTGTTCTCCTGTTTACTCATGGAACCAGTTTAGTATTTATGGAGTCCTCAAGGCCAGCTCTTAAACTCTCTTTATCTCATACAAAATTGCTGAGTGAGTTTGCCTTTCTGGATTGCCAAAAACATTACAATAGACGATTTTTCAAAATGAAGTAACTCTCTCATATTGTACACCCAAAGAATCTTTCCATCCCAGCCAAGATTAGTCAAACCAATTGTTTATCCTTATATACAATACAATACAATACAACACAATACAACACAATACAGTACAATACAATACTTTATTGGCCAAGTGTGATTGGACACACATGGAATTTGTCTTTGGTGCATATGCCCACAGTTATATGTTACTGTAGCAGATATATTTTATTCTAAGGAATTATGAAATCTTTAATATATGGTTATAAAGATAATAAAAACAATCCAGTGAGGTAGGATTGATGTCTCCGCAAATGAAGGAAAGCTACAATTTGAAGGTAGCATGGCTTGATATAGGAACGTATGTGGTATAGAAGAGAAAAAGTAACCTCAAAATACAGTTCATTTATTTTTCAAAGTTTCATAGATAGCCAACTTTCTCATGAAACAAGTCTCCTATTGCGCACTGAAAAAAGGAAAGGCCTATGTGGGCCTCTGTGGCTCAGACTGGTAAGACAGTCTGTTATTAACACAGCTGCCTGCAATTACTACAGGTTCTAGTCCCACCAGGCCCAAGGTTGACTCAGCCTTCCATCCTTTATAAGGTAGGTAAAATGAGAACCCAGATTGTTGGGGGCAATAAGTTGACTTTGTATATAAATATACAAATAGGATGAAGATTATTGCTAACATAGTGTAAGCCGCCCTGAGTCTTCGGAGAAGGGCGGGATATAAATGCAAAAAAAAACAAAAAAAACCCTTTTGGAATAATAAAAATAGGAAAGCAGATTTTATGCTGAATAGGATGGTGTTTTTTATTTATTTATTTTTATTTATTTATTTATTTTTGTCACACAGTATATATAAGCATAAGCATGTAATAACTATACAATATATAATCATATATATAAGTATAAGTATGTAATAACTATATTAATTGGATATAACGAAAGGAAACAATAGGACAGGAACGGTAGGCATGCTTGTGCTCTTATGCACGCCCCTTAGAAGCCACAGGAAGAAGGCTTCTGCCTTGAAAGACGCAGTTTCTAGTTGAAATAATGTAATCTCAAAAATAGCCAGACTCCAACTAATGTAGGATTGATCAACATCTTGAACTGCAACCAGTTCAGCTGCTGCGGTATTTGTGTTACCTGGTGCTACCTACGTTGTCCGATAAAACACAGCTGTCAATACTCCACCCCAATATGTCCCCATCAAATTTAAATGAATCATAACAGGGACATGATTAGTCTCCAGTGTGAGCCCATAAGCTGAGAACCCAACTGCAGAGCTGAGATCTCTTGAAACCTGACTAACTAAACTAAACTAAAATTTGTGTCACTCTGGGAACAGAGTTGTAGGTTGGGTTTGATTTTTAAACACAACATCTGTAATTTAATTGTGTATATTCTGAATACTCAAAAATAGTCATTTCTGAGCTGGAATAATTGGGATCAAAACAGTTTGCACATATTTTGTTTACTTCATTTATTTTTCACATTTCTGAACTGCCCATCTGCTTCAAGGAGACATATCTCTTGCCTTGCCATCAATAAGGCTGCTTCCACTTAGAACCAGAAGCTATTAATGTAAAAAAATATATATATATTTTGATCTTTCTCTTCTCTCCAAATTCATTTTATAGTTCCCATTCCATTGAAAAAAAAAACCTCCTCCAAACTCTTTATAAACCATAAAAGCCAATTTACGTTTCTCCCACACTATTGCAATTGTTGTCCGAAGCAAATCTCTTTCTTATTGCCTTTTTGATGTTCTTTATTCACACTAACCCAGGAGTAGATAGCACTGAAGTAATAATTTTTGAATAGATATGTGTATCATTTCATGACAGACAGAAAAAAAACCAGGGATAATTGAGAAAGTTTGAAAATCCCTTATTGTTTTCAGGCATCAATAAAAAGAGGTGAGTAAGTAGTCATGAAAAGTTCATCAAGAACTGTCCTCAGCAGCCACCTACCACCACAGTAGCTTAGAACGCAATGCTCCTTTTCAAATTGCTGTTATTCCCACACTCAACCGAAGTGTGGAATAGATATTATAATGTGTGCAATGTGTACAAAAATATTTTTGCAGAGGAAATAATGCGAAACACACAATCAATTTTCAGTGCAAAGTTTTATAGGTAAACATTGACCAGGAAGATAATGTTGTTAAAAATAAATACATAAAATGGTTGAACTTCCAGTGTCATTGCCACTGATCAATGACACTGGGCACCCATGTCTTTTTCATACATCCACTGAGAGACAGAAATGAAGAAAGTTTTTTGAGGATGAAATCACACCTACTGGCATGAGATACACATGTGTTGCATACAAATTCTCTGCACATAAATTTATACTTAAAGGATACCCCAAACACTTTTGAAACCAGTCTAGCCTTATACAAAGCAACTTGACCTGGACCAATCAGAGCAATCTGGTTGCTCTTCACTTGACTGTAGAGCCCACTGACTGATTTTGAGCCTATTGCTGTCTCCTACCTGATGTTGCCCCATGGTTTGGTTATAGGGATAAAATGAACCTAACACCCCTATGCATGCTGCTACCTTGCGAAATTAAATATATATATATACATCAGTGGTGAAATTCATTTTTTTTTACTACCGGTTCTGTGGGCGTGGCTTGGTGTGCATGGCAGAGGAAGGATACTGCAAAATCTCCATTTCCGCCCCACTCCTGGGGTAAGGATACTGAAAAATCTCCATTCCCACCCCATTCTGGGGCCAGCCAGAGGTGGTATTTGCTGGTTCTCCGAACTACTCAAAATTTCTGCTACCAGTTCTCCAGAACCTGTCAGAACCTGCTGTATTTCACCCCGATATATAACTAGCCAGCCATCAACTTAACAAATAATTAAATAACGTGGTCTACATCATATTGGATTAAATAGACATACATTATACGGGTGGCAGATATGATGGTTGTGTTATTTACCTAACTCACATGCGTACTAGTTTGAAGGCATGCTATATGTATCATCATCATCATGGTCATCATCAAACCCATAAATATTAATGCAACGTTAGCGACACCGATCTTGTTGCTTCCTTCAGAAGTCAAGGTGAACTCTTTGTAAAAGCACAGGACCCATTCCTGGGAAATGGAGTGCCATTAAATCCAGCCTCGGACACTTGTCCTGAAGTACTGTTAGTCACTGAAGTGCTTAAAAGCAACACTGACTGGAAGGAGAAGAGATAGGTTGGCATTCTACCTTTTGTTCCTGAATGAGCATACATTCAAAGTGGCATGAGATCAATAAGAGTCAAGGCTTCCATTAACTGTCTCTTGTGAGAGAAGTCCTACTTTACTTTTTGAGATGACAGAGTCTAACATTTCAGATTTCCTAAGTAAAAGAGAGTTTTATGTAAACAGTTTTACTCCTTTGATTCCTGGGTGGAATTTACATTAATGCTAATGGGAACTGTGCACACATATGGAGAAAAATATACCACATAGTGATAATGACTTCCTTTTATATTAAGACTTCTGCCTCAAATCACTTTCAAACTGTTCTTCTGTTAATCTGTTTGGAAAGTCCATTTGTCAGAAATTTGATACCACAGTCTATCTTTTATTTGTGTATGAAATGCTCTGACCGTAATTCTCTCAATAACTGTTGTCACCAGTTACGGTTAGGGAACCATTTCACACATTACATGTATGGAAATCCCATGATGTGTTTTTGGCAAAAGAGGACTTTGCAGCCAATCACATCTCTGCTTTCAGAAACTGACAGTGCCAACCTTCCTCCTGATCTCGGATACTGTTAGTCTGGGGTACTGTAAGGAAATAAAATGGAAAAAACTAAAAAAAAATGTGCAGCATTTTAATTGGAGAAAGTTAAAGCCTTGTGGGTAATTTAAAATGCTGACTTACTGATTACACCAGCAACTTGTCAAAATGCTGGAGCTGGAAAGTTAAATGACCAGTTCAAACAAGAGACCTGAACGCTGCACAATGGGGTGAGCTCCTGTTAGTTGCTCCAGCTCTTGTCCACCTAGCAGTTGGAAAGCATGCAAATGCAAGTAGATAAATAGGTACCACTTCGGTGGGAAAATAACAGCATTCCATCCGTCTCAATGTATCATCATGTTGGCACATGACCATGGAAACATCTTTGGACAATGCTGTCTAAATTGGCTAAAAAATGGAGAAGTGCATGGCCCTCTATAGTCAGACACAATTGGAAACTTTTTACCTCTTTAAGTTTAAACATGTTAGCTTTCCATCTAACCTTTCTATTTCTACATCTAACCTTCTATTTCTATTTCTACATCTATAACCATCTGCTAATGTTGGTAATATGGGAGGGGCCCTAAAAATGAAACCGTTTTTTCAACTACTATTGCACCTATGTTGTACCAACATACCAACAGACAAGCTTAAATTCATTGAATGTTTAATATAATAACTATATGTGGCAATGCAGGTAGTCCTCAACTTACAACCATAATGGAGTTTGCCCATTACAGTCATAAGTCGTGATGGTTGTAAAGCAGATCACTACGTGACCACACCCATTTGTGTGTGTGTGTGTGTGTGTGCATGTGGCTGTGGCTGTACTAACTGGAACTTTAAAGTGAGATTGTAAATAGTTCGGTTCTAAATTAAAGAGTGCCTATAAGCTTTGCTCGTATGTTTTGAACTTCCACCATAATAAGAAAAATATAGACATTTAATATATTTATTCTTTTTCTCACTGTCATTTTTATTATTCTTTTGCTTCCACTTCCACTTCACCTGTTGTATTTATATCTTGAAAAAAAGTAGTTTTTTTTTTAAAAAAATAAAACTCCCAGAACTTTTGCAATTTTCAAATGAGACCCACACATTTCATGAGATATTGTCTTCTGTTCTTTTTAGTCATTTCTTTTCCTTAAGGGGATTTCATTATTACGTTCGCCTCTCTGCCAGTTAGTATAATTTTAATTTATCATTAAGCACCACTTCGCTTTTTAATATAAAGTATTCAATGTGCTTGATGGAGCAGTACTTCATGGAAAGTTAGTTCCTCCACAGCAACAACTGTTTAGAAAAGAGGAGTTTATTAATTTATCAGAGCCTTATGTTCAATTTCAGATTCTTTTTTAGCTTAGGAACTAACAATCAACTGCACCTGTTACCAATTAAAGTATTAATAGCACATCAATCAGAGAAAAAAAAATAACTGCAAAAGGAGATTATAACGGCTCTGTACACGTCAAGGGGGGGGGGGTTTGCTATCCTTTATCCTCAAATAAATTAAATCCATAAACTATCCATGACCAATTCCAGACCAAGCACTTTTGTGCTATGAAGTTTGTAGTAGTTTAACACCTGAGCCTTGGAGCGCCAAGTATTCTCCTTTAGTGGAGGTATGAGATGTCCTGCATTTAAAACATAATAATGCTGTTTTAAACATAGCTGCCAGCAGGACACTCTAAAGGCTGTTACAAAGCTGGACAAAAGTTAATTGCTAGGTTTACAAAACGCATAAAAGCACCAGCTGATGGGAACTGGTTGTTACTCACATCTTCTTCTATTTACCTCTTATAGCCAAGGGACTATACACTTTATAAATGAATTTTGTCAAAGGAATTGACCCTCATCGCCTTTATTATATGAAATGCATTTGAGAGACTTTATATATTACCCAGATGACTTATGTTATTATGACTGGTTGTACAATTTGGGAGTTCCACAGCTCTGTGTATTTGTAAAAAAAGCATTATTGAGAGTTAGCATGCATTGGCTAAGAAGTTTATTGCTTTTATTGGCAAATCATTACTTTGCAATAGTGGGAAAGGTATCTGGAGTGCTCTTGGGAATATTAAATATAATTGCTAATTGAAAGGAACCAAGGAACGTGATGAAATTGGGGGTGTTAGATTATTTTAATTGATTTATCTTGTTTGATAAATCCAACCTCCGGTTCCCAAGACCCATTACAGCATGTTGTGGTATAAATAAATAAAACAGAGCATGAGGGGACCTGACAGACTTTTAAAAGGTGGTGGGAATGCTTTCCAAAACAAAGTCACCTACAAGTGGCCAGGTGCAAGGCCCTATAATGGACTTGTTCATCTAGCGCTTAAAATAAGTTTCTGGCAAAGCTTTCTAATTTGTTAGGGGATCTCCTAAGCCCTGTGGGAGAGAGTCACATGCATAAAAGCAAACCCTGTTCCTAGGAAAATGAAGCCCTATTCTTTTGTTTCCCTGTTTGAGAAAATGGAAAGATATTCTTTTTTTAAAAGGGGGGATTTTAACACTTAAAATACTCTCAATTCTTTTTTTTTTTTCTTTTTTTAAGGTGGGGGGGAAGGCTGTCAGATTTCTTCCTCTTGTTTGCTTCAGAAAGTGGTGCTTTGATTGTCCATTAGAGAGTTGTTTACATTTCTCCAAAAGCACCATTTAGTTTTCCTGACAAGGTGGAATAAGTGACTGGCTGTGATGGATAGAGGCACCTGTCCTAATGGCTGCTCAAACTGTGCCCACTAGTGCACGTTACATTGATAAATTGACAACAGTTGGGACATGCACCGCTAACAGCAAGAATGAGGCTACTAGGACAAACGCAGGCAGTTAGACAGTCTGTTTTAATATTCTGGGGAAAGGTATACAGACTTCTAATCTAACACCCTAACAGCTGCAGTGAGAAATTAGCATGTGGGCTGATTCCTCTCCCCCCCACCCCTTCATTACTTTGGCTTTATTGTGGAAAGCTAGTTTGGAAGCATGCTTTACCATTGTAATATTTCCCAGCCTCCTAGTTGAGAAGCACCTGCGTTCAGGACACCGGTTTCTTGAATCTTGGAGGGATTGATTTAAATATATATATTTATAAATATATGTGTGTGTGTGTGTGTGTTTCTTTTGATCCTTTTCTCAATTTTTTAGTCTTAAAGAAAGGACTAAGGACTTTCTGAAGGAAAAAGATGGGCAGAGATGCTTTGCTTCTTGCAAACATCAGCTGAACGTTGCAGCTTGATGGTTTTAAAGTTTTGCTGCCAGATTTTGGTAATGTGACTTCCAGGCCATACGCCACCATCAAGTCACGTTCTGCCTTTCCATTGTGGAGGGTGAAACCGACGTTTTTGCATTGTGTTTCTACTTTGTATATTTTATTTCGTACCAAGTTCTCTTACGTGATTGTTCCCAAACCTAAAAGCAATAGGCGATATGTGGCACCTCAGAGAACTGCTGTTCTAATAACCAGAGTCATCTTGCGGTGAAAAGGGTGGCAAACAAATTTAATAAATAAATAAATAAATAAACCAAAGCAGACCGTTTTCAAACTGCTACTGTTATGTTCTGAGCCCGATGTCGGGCCCATCCCCTAGCGGAATAAATGGTTTCTTGATCAGTGTTCTGATTGGCTCCCCGTTTGACAGTTGCATATAAAAGAGCTGTCAAACGGGCGAGCTCGGTTCTGTTGCTGACTGTCGCTGTGAAGTTGCACACGCTTAATAAGTGTTAGCTGTTGTACCTCTGTGTTGCCTCAGTCATTGCCGAACCCCCCGTCTGAACTTATTAGCTATGTTTATAGGAATATTTGACATTATTATTATGGTTCGTCGTATAGTCAGCCAGATGCTCAGATTTGGCATTTTTATCCATCTATTTAGTTAGTCCTGCCCAAGAACCTGGGACAGGCAGTTGTTAATGTTTGATGGTGTTATGGATATTGTCACAGGATGTAAGCTGTTCTGAATAAAGTTGCCTTTTGCAATTGATTGATGGTGAATTTGTCAATGCCAATGGTGTTCATGTGGTGCTATAATTATTATTATTTATTAAATTGATCTGCTGCCCATCTCGTGGCTTCAGACAATTGGAGGAAGTAGCAAAATAATCTTTTCCCTTGTTACTATTAACTATTTGGCAAAAGAAGCCTACCTACTCCCCGCCCCCCCCCAACCGCCCCCCCCCAAAAAAAAACTTCCTCAAGGATTAGGGAAAGCTTTCTTCTCTCTGACCTGAAATAGCAAAATTTCTTGGTAGGCTCAATGTGATTTCTGGAGCCATAATCATATTACCACTATTCTTAAGTGGCAGCCCAAAAACCTCACTTTCTGTGATATGGGGTTTTGCATATTCCAGGTCAATAAGGGCCGGTTTAGCTCTGCCTGGTAAGGCCTGTTATTAAGAACACAAAGCCTGCAATTACTGCAGGTTCGAGCCCGGCCCAAGGTTGACTCAGCCTTCCATCCTTTATAAGGTAGGTAAAATGAGGACCCAGATTGTTGGGGGGGCAATAAGTTGACTTTGTAAATATATACAAATAGAATGAGACTATTGCCCTATACATTGTAAGCCGCCCTGAGTCTTCGGAGAAGGGCGGGGTATAAATGTAAACAAACAAAAAAAAAAAACTTTGTTTCCCTAAAAAAAAATCATAAGTGGCCTATTTCTCTTTGACAGTAGGTCCCTGAAGTGAGGATCATCCTTCCTCTTATAAAAAATGTAAGTCATACTTATATGGCTGGGACATTACTGTCTCTTCCTTTGTCAGGTCCAGTATAGGGCAGTAAGGTTTGGACTGAAGCAGTAACATTATCATTTTCCTTAACCTACATTTAAAATGATACTAAGAAAGCAAGATCACATTAAGGCAGGACATTTCCATGGGAATAACTGTTTATGAATAAACAAGTATTAGCTTGAACTGAAAATCTGTCGTTATATTTCTTTTTTATAATCTATACTATTAAAAAGGAAGAGGTATGCATGCAGAACCAACAGTGGCCTTATTTTGGCTTCTTCTCCAGGTTCCTTGTGAAGACTAGAAGAATCTTTAACAGAAGAATTGTAAACTGTTAGCCAAATATTTAATGGTTGGGGATGTGGAGACTATTATTTCAGCAATGTTTCGTGTTATGATATATTCAAGAGTCCTTTGGTTTAGGGATTGTTGTTGTTTGGGTTATCAGTTGTGTTCAAATATTACCTGCCCTGAGCTTTTGTGCATGAATGTGTAGCATGCATTGATGTATTTCTGTGTATATATGGGGATTAAAATTTAATACACTCAAAGGGAAGATTCTCTATTATCTAACTCATTACCTAATGAATAATTTCAGAATTTTTTTCAACCTCCTTCTCTTGCTCCTCTAGCAAATTGAAGTAATGTTCCAGCTTCTAAATCCCTGAGGAACCAACAGGTTCACCTTAATTTTTTGTTCTGGATAATTTTAAGATAAGATGTTTTTTTTTTTTTTTTTTAAAAACTGCTAGTGGAGAAAACATTGTGCCCTATTGCCAAGTCATTAAAAAAGGCTGCTGAAACAAAGAAAAATGGACACAATAACACTCTTTTCCAAGCCTGCTTCTAAATGGGCTCATTGCTGATTTTATGATGGGACACAGTTTGCCTTTATGATTTGCATGGATAATGAAGCAATTAGCAGCCATCATATATAAAACATGCAAGTTTGCCATTAGATACCAAACACACCATTAGGTGTACTCTGTGAAGGCACAAGTAACTTGCTAATTCTATATGCTGCTCCTAGAGATTTGCTAAAAGCCCAGTTGATAAATTCAACATCATATTAGTAGACAAGGCAGAGCATAGTGTGATGAAAAATTCTAACTGGCTGGCAGTCAGCTGCAATCCCCACTCACTAACTGCTAGTAAACCTCTTTTTTGTGGGAGAATTATTGACACTGGAAATGGCTACTTGCACAGTATTGCAACAAAGCAACAGTAATGTCGGATTGGCTGTGCAAATAATGGCAACTAGACAAAGCAAAAGAGGGTGCTCCATACACCCTCTTATAACAAGAAAATAGAACATGAAGAATTTGCTTAATTAAAATGGAACAAAACATTGTGGAAAGTTTTTCTTCTTAGAGGAGATTATAGTCAAGGTGGGTTGGCTATGAATAACCCAGGTGTTGCATTTTTATTTTTTTTATTTTTTTTTTTGGTCTAAGAATGGATGTGTTTAAACACGCAATTGCATTTAAATGCTCCCCCACCCACTTCTGGCAGGGAAAATGCCACTCCAATTTTCAAGAGACACAAAATAGTTTGTTCACAAGAGAGAGCGATACAAAATGCAAGAACTAAGTATTCATATACATTATATTGGCCTGAAAACTATCTTTCCTGAAGTTTTGGAAAAAATCGCACAGGCAATATCTGGGGGGAAAATACTGGAGAGGGGGCGCTGTTTAGGGTTCCATATAATATAATTGCAGAAACCACAGTGATAAAAAGCATATTGCCTTTGAACAATAGGTGAAATATGATATATCACATTTTCTCCTTCAATGATAAGTAAAGACACTTCAAAAGGGGAAAAAAACCCTTCCTTATAGCAAGCTGAACTTTCTACGTTCCTTTGTGCTCAATCTGCTGATAGGAAAGACTCAACAGAAATTTATCATGAAGATTCTTACATTTATTATAAGACCCAAATACAATTGATAACATAGTCCTCAATTCTCTTGATGATGGGTAAAAAAATAACTGCTTCTTTCCAAACAAACCTCCTGACAGTCATGATCTCTTTTGGAGGGCCCATTGTCCAAGATATAATAAATGGACAAGGGTCTTTTTGGTTGTGGCATCATACTTTCAGAATACTTTCCCAGTTAAAAGAAGCCACATAGATTTTTTTTTTTTAAAAATGATATGTCCAGGACATTCAACACAAGCTTATATCAGATCTGTGGTTCAAAGCAACCTGCTAATTTATTTTTGCAATTATACTTGTTTTTGAAAAGCGGAATATTGATCTGTAAAAATAAATCAACATATACATATAAGGGAAAAACATACCTGAAGAAAAAAAAATATATAGCTAAAATAAAATATATGTCTAAATGCCCACAGTCTTTTTCAACTCATTGAAAATGTATCTTCATATGTTTCTGTTGATCATTTCCCGTCAACTAGTTGAGCCCTAAGAAATATAGGAAAGACACAGCTTGGTTTAGGGAAGAACAAACCTTTTCTTTTGAAATGTCATTAGTTATCTTAGAAGGAAAAACAATGTGATATATTGTATTGTGCATATTGTTTGAAGGCAATATGCACTACTATTGTGGTTATATGGAACTGCAGATCTTTTCATCTCATGGAAAACTGAGGATAATTATAAGTCACAGAAGAGGTAGCAACTTGAAGCAGGGTCTCTTCGATTCTTACATACGTTCTTTAGAATGACTGGAAAGTAAAGCTTCCATGTGCATAGTTCTATACACAGAGGATTTTACCAGTGTGACTGAAAAACCAGTGTTCTGGATCATTTGACAAATGTCCTCTGTATTGATAGGGGCATTCTCTCATGGAATGGATGGAATGCCATTAAGTCCAACCTTAATGCTGGGTAACATCTAGACAGCAATACATTCAAGAATATTCATTTGCTAAGATTTTGCTCAATTCTATTTTAGGTTAGGAAAGCAATTCTCTTAACTCAAGGAGTTAGTAAGCCTGAAGATTATAGCTGGTTTTTGTTTTCAATATTGATTGCTTATTTATTTAGTCTATTTTATGCCAAGAATACTTGAGATAAGATAAATAAGCAAACAAACAAACAAACAAACAAGTAAATTGATAAGCAAATAAGTAATCTAAAATCTAAATAATACCATAATAAAAATAATACCATAAGAGCCATGGTGGCGCAGAGGTTAGAGTGCAGTACTGCAGGCTACTTCTGCTGATCACCGGCTGCCAGCAGTTTGGCAGATTGAATCTCCCCAGGCTCAAGGTTGACTCAGCCTTCCATCCTTCCGAGGTGGGTAAAATGAGGACCCAGATTGTTGGGGGAGATATGCTGACTCTGTAAATCACTTAGAGAGGGCTATAAAGCACTGTAAAGCGGTATATAAGTCTAAATGCTATTGCTATTGCTATAATCCTCCTTCTCCAAAAAAAGAGGGAGATAAAACATTCTAAACTGTGATATTTTAAATTTCAGTATAAATTTAAATCGATTTAATAGGTAATTGTTGTGGCCCGCCAGTGGCCAGCAGAGCTGGCAGCAGATTCGGACAGTGAGGAGATTGGGGAGGAACGTGGGCCAGTCCAGGAGTCTGGGGAAGACTCAGATGATGGCTCTGAGTCAGAGGCAGAGAGGGGACCTAGGCCATCTGATAGTTCTTTGCTGCCTCCGGAGTCTCCTGAGTTTGACATTAGCGAGGCAGAAGCTTAGCATGAGCCTGTTCCCAGTGTGCACATGCGCAGAGCTTCCAGGAGACAGGAACAATTAAGGAAACAGGGTTGACTTGGGAGTAAGGCTTGGAGATGATTGGCCCCTCCCATAAGATATAAAAGAGAAGCAAATGGGATATGAGCTTTTGCAGGAAGCAATTAGCCGATTCAAGATTTGAAACTTCTGTTTGTGACTTTGTGCCAAGTTTGGCCTTGCCCTGCATCTGGAAATTAGCTCTTTGGCAGTGTTCCATGTGAGATAGATGGGTGTTGATAACTTCCTCTGATAGACTGTTTATCAAGCCTTGCAGACTGTAAATTAAAGTAATTTACAGCCATATGAATTAAAGAGGTTTGCCAGGATTAAGTTTGCGCTGTTTACTTTCTAAGGAAGCCTAGGTCAGAACAGGTAATATTGCCTCTAATAATAATAATAATAATAATAATAATAATAATAATAATAATAATAATAATAATAATAATAATAATAATAATAATAATACAATATTAAAAACAAACATTAAAAAAATTATTAAATTTGGCCTAATATTAAAATACAAGTAACACTAAAAGTTAATATAAAATTAAAACCCCATAAAATCAGCTAAAAATTGAAATTAAAATTCAAGCCAGTCCAGCAAGACGAAACAAATAAGTCTTAAGTTCGCGGCGAAAGGTGCGAAGGTCAGGTATTTGTCGAAGTCCAGGGGGAAGCTCATTCCACAGGGTGGGAGCCCCCATAGAGAAGGCTCTTCCCCTGGGGGCAGCCAGTCGACATTGCTTGGCTGACGGCACCCTAAGGAGTCCCTCTCTGTGAGAACGCACAGGTCGCTGGGAGATACAAGATGGCAGTAGGCGGTCCCGTAAATATCCCGGTCCTAATGGACCTGTGAGTACTTTTTCCACAACCTGTAATATCTGAATTTTGCATCCGTATGTAGCAAAAGCCAATTTCATGTAATGGTTAAAGGTACAGAGCTAGATAAGGACAGATTATGAGTTGTACTTCTGCCTTTGATATGAAACCAACTGTGTGACTTTTGCTTATTTAATGAGTCACAGCCTTAGGAACAAGAAAATGGCGAACGACTTCCAAAATAACTCCCCAGAAAAGCTCATAAACAGCTGCTCCAAGTCTGCACTGACTTGGATACCCACAATTGTGTATGGTAGTTCGGCAATAGTGAACAGGACTTAATTGGTTTTCCAGCTCTTTTGAGCAGCACCATTCTACATTTAGCATTTACAGAGAGATCTTTTTAACTTAGCATATTGTTTAACATATATTATTTTAATAATTCTTGAAAACATAAAACATGATGATGATGATAACTGTTACTATTATTTATTATTACCACCATCACAATTCTCCTCCTCTCTTCCCTTGAAAGAGAACAAGATTAAAGGGCTAGACAAGAGAAAGTGTGCAAGATGCACCCTTTGGAATGCTATCTTCCAAATTTGTTTTGACCAGACATGCTGTGTGATAGAATGTTTAACCTCCATCCCCCTCCTTTTATATATATATATAAACACTATGGAGATAATAAATACCCCCTTCTGAATTATAACTCTAGTTTTAGCCCTGATTAGAGTGAGAAAAGGACACATGCAGTATTTTTTGTCAATTTTGAATTCTCACTCACAGTTTCCTTAAAAAAAAAATCTGAAAAGTCAGTCAGATTCTTCATATAATATGTAGTTTGGTCCTAAAATGCCTTAATGAGTTTTAAGCTCAGAGTTGTCACACTAATGGCCTACAGTGGCTATCCAAAGTCTATTTTATCTGTGAGATCTTTCTCTATAATTTGGAAGTAATGGAAAGTTTGTCACATGTGGATGCTACAAAATGCACTGAAACCTTTGGCTATGATTTTCCTTCTAGTATAAAGACTTGGAAAGGATTTCAAGGGTCATCTCACACTTTTGACAATCCAGCTGTTAGAGAAAAACACATTATACTCTCTTTCTCCTGCTCAGTAAAAACACTTCCCCATTTTGAAGATAGGAATTCTGGACAAATAAACCTATTTATTGTGATCTATACTTACTGTATATTCTACTACAAAAAGAAGAAAAGATGAATTTAAAGAAATGAAGAATGTTAGCTGGTCAAGAAGAGACCACAGGAATTCTTCTTTGCACACTTAGTATTTTTTTTAAAAAAATTGTATTTTGTTGCAAAGAAAGTTTGGAGCAGGAAGTCATTCATTCCCAGGACTTCTTGAGAGCAGGGATTCAACAGAGTGCTGCCATACTGGCATGCTTAATAAAATAGATATCCAAAATGATTATCAAGGCTGAGTCTGTACTCTATTAGATTTTCCTTCTTCCTTTCAAACTAATACAAACAAGCCCTGTGAAAGTAGCATGCTAAGGGAGAAGTAAATTAAAAAGCCAACCACAATTGCATTAGTGTGAGAGGTTACAACAAATGCAATCATTACTCTAAACAAATCCTAAATGCATATAATCCACAAAGAGCTGTGAAACAATCCTGCATTCCATAGGGATATGCTGTGGTATATAATACAGTGCCATTATAATAAGAAGACAACGAACAAGAAGAGGAGCTATGAGGCTTATCGGGGAGAGAGAGAGAGAGGGAGGGAGGGAGGGAGAGAGAGAGAGAGAGAGAGAGATGGGGGGGGGGAAAACAAAAAACAAGAACAAAGCAGAAAATAATAAGAAGCCAGTTGTCTATTGTTTCTCTGCCAGGGCAAAGGAACAAAGAATTTAAAAGAGAATATTTCTATTGTGCTCTTGAGTTTGCTCACGCATATAGCTGACCAGCATGGCACTTAAATGAAACAAAGCAAATTTGTGTTACAGGTCCAAGGTTTTTGCGTCCGTGTGTGCATGTGTTTCTCTGTGTGTATGTGCCTGCCTGCGTGCATGCATTCATGGAATAGCAGAGCTCATCCCACGTATAATGAATTCAACCCAGGAATGTAATTTTACAAATACACTTTTACATTTAGAATGCTGTTATCATAAAAACAAAACACACGCTGTGCGGGTAGTCAGCCTGACTTATAGCGGCTTGGTTCAACTTCGGCAAGATAACCAAGAGTAATGGTTTTCAAGCCAGATTATTAATATAACATGAACTGTAAATGCTTTTGCAGCGGGGCTCGGAATAAGCTACCAAATCTCATTGGAATATAAAGGAGAAAAGCCACGCCGCATTTTGTTTTCTGTCCTACAATAAAAAGTTTAGAGCATTGCCACAGATGCTTTGTCCATCCTAGGTATTGGCTAAAGGTCACATTTTGTGTGGACTGGGAATTTGTTCTCCACACATTTTGCATGGTAATGTTCATAAAAGCTAATAATAGTTGATTACTTATCCAGCTAATGCCCTGCCTATTTCCATTTGGGGGGGGGCAGAATAAGCATTTTAATATTCTGTTGTGACCCAGGCCCAAGTAGGTAGTAATAAACTCAGTCTGTGGGGGAAAAAAACCTTTATTTGAACAGCTGGGAATTACTTCATTCCCAGCATCGTTCAACTCAAAGTAAAACAAATGCCTCCCAACACAAATTCCTCAGTTATCTCGCAAACCTTGGTCCAATTAGGCAAACTGCCAAAGGCCCTTCCTGGCAAACATCTAGAAGCCACAAAAACAAAGATGTAGACAAAGCAGAAGATGAAGCAGAAGACGCAGCTACAACGTTGTTTTCCGGCAAAGACCAAATACTGGTGCTGGTCTGTTTAAGCCTTATAATTGATGATGTAGGGCCAAGAGATAATTGAGAGGCCAATCATCTTTTGGCCCTACTCCCAATTTGTCCTCTCTGCTTGAGCTGTTCTTGCCTTCTGGCAGCTCTTCTCATGCATGCATTAGGAACAGGCTCCTCTGTTCCTCTGCCTCACTACTATCAGTCTCTGGAGGCTCTGGAGTCTGCACCTCATTTCCCTATGGCCCTGGCCTCACCTCAGCCTCATCGCTATCCAACTCCGTTGCCAGCTCCGTAGGCTGCTGACGGGCCACAACATATTCTTTCTCCTACTTCTGATCAGCACTACCATGTCCAATGCCATCTCTGTATCTAACTTCCTGCAATCTATGGACACTAATGAAGTGAAGTCCCAACTTTAATAAACCTGTCATATGTCTTTCTTGCAGAACATGACAGACCTACAGCTCAATTTGAAAGATTTGACCATCTTCAGTTGGCTGATGTTGCAACCTGATCTTACCCTTTAAGTACAGGAGCTAAATCTCAGGAAGAAACACCACCTGTTAATTGTAGCCCATCCCATTCTTCTTGGTTACAAATAACACTCATTTCTCTACCAGAATCTCTCAAGTATGGAACTTGATTTTTGAAAGCATAAAATTTTATTTTGCCTGGTATATTTGTCCGGTATATTTACAGGGGTTTTCAGGAAGAACAAGAAACCAACTGAAGCAAACCTAGATCCTAGTTCTGGTTTCTGGGTCATGCTTGTACACAAAATGCTGGCAATATTCAGTATTTATTTAGAATGTTAGAAAAACAAAAATGACAGCGAAAACTTAAGATGCTTAAATTAATACTTTCCTCCATGTGATCCTCCCAATATATTAAATACGTTCAGTTTGAATCTTACCCTTTTAAAGTATGATAGTGTTTAGTAGATTAGAAAAAAATTGGAAGGTTGCACCATTGCTGTTATGAAAAGTGCTTAATTTAAATTTAAATACAGCTGTTTTAAAATCTTTTTTGTCTTCTGAGTTATAATGTTAATAAATAGATTAAAATTGATATATGCCTTCTTCAAATATTGCTAACATGTTTGTACTAATCAATTTTAATTTTAAAAAACCCTTTTCTTATTGATGAAAACAATATGACAGATGAAGACCCTTGTTGTTTTAATAATTTCCTTATGCTGTCCTAAAATTGAATCTAGATTGACTAAACCCAAGGAAATGAATGGAACTTAAGTTAGTGTTGATTTAAGACTTGTAGATTGAACCAGATCTTCTTAAATCCTAACACTGGATTCAATACAGAAAGTGTATCAAATGTCAGGTGTCACATTAGATTCAATCTTAGGACAGCATCAGGAAATTATTAAAACAACAAGTCTTATTGATTCATATATTTTTATTATATAACTTTTTTCAGAGAAAATAATACTGTATTTAGGAATGTTCAAAGGACTTTTATCAAACAAATAAGGAAAACTGCAGGGACTTGACCAGGCAACCTCCAAGAACACAACACAACATAAAAGGGGGAAAAAAGATAGAGGACAGACAGATAGATAGATAGACACAGTCAAACACACACATATAAATTTCAAAATAATATTATAGTAATAGGGTTATACTGAGTACTGGCACATTACAGCAGGACAAATAATATATTCCTGACGTGTCATCACTATGAAGTTCTTATCAAAATGGGTTTTTCTTTAAAGAAACATAATCCTTCATTAAACTAAAGGCTATTTTACTGACTAGGTTCCCCCCCTCCCCTATATAAAAGTTTACATTGCTCATGAAGCTAATTTAGCCTCAGTGAGTGGTATAATATAAATTGACAGAATTGGCTTTCTTGAAATTTTGCATTTCTGTCTGGTGGATGTCACATTAAGCCTAGATCCAGCTTCTAACCGTTTTTGATAATTTAAAATCCTTGATAATCTTTTTCCCTAAACAAAATTGTAACTGTTAAATTAATCACAGCAGCCTAATATGCTGTATATATTATTCTAGCTCACATGACCACATTCTACTGTATGCCTAACATTCCAATTTCAAGGAGGAAAATTACTGTTCTTTTCCCCCTAAAAAGGAAATCCACAGGTGCAGTGGGGCTTTAGATCTTTCTAGAACCTGAAAGTTGAGAAATGGAATCTCATCTTAGAATAACAAATGTCGGGACTATAATTTACATCAAATTTGCAAGTTCCATCAATCATAACTGATTCCTATGCTGACTTCATAACATGCTTAGCCCTCTTCTTGAAAACACAACAACGTTATAGGACTTTATTTATTTGTAATGAAATCTATTCATTGTTTCTGTTGCAGCTCAAGGAAATTCACAGGAAGTTAAAATTAGAATTACAGATAAATAAGATGCATTTAAAATAAATCAACACCAGGAATATCAGAATCATACTGTTTCTTACTTTTAAAATATAAACTGTTTAAAGTCATTTAAAACTCTGCTGGCCTCTATATCCAATACAATAAATACATTAAATCAATGAACTCTTCAAAGAAGTGACCTGGAGCATACCCACCCTGCTTGAAGTTGTGGAATGAATAAAAGCCAACTGCAGCCAATATAGCTTGCAAAATAAGAGAATTTTAAGGGTACTCCATGCTGCACCCTGGATACAACAACAACAGTTTTGAAAAGCCTTACATCAAAGTACAAATTTACTCAAATCTCATTACCACATATTGACTACATTCACAATGTTTTTCCTACAAGAATATTTTTATCTGTACAAATGGTATTCTGGACAAAACGAGCGCATATGAATATTTACAATATTTATATTTTCTCTTAGGACCACATAAACATAAGCAGGTGAAAGAGATGTATGTACACATTTGCCTACAGACATATATTTCTAAGTGTTTCTTTTTCATTGGCTCATTATTTTTTTCTAATTTTGTATTTTTATGCCTTTTTATTTTGTACTAACAATCATGGCTATTATAAATATTTTTTATTGATTGTCAGAAAAATACATATGAAGACTCCTATATCATATTACTTTTTACATAAATTTCTCTAACATGTATTTTTTTTATTAAAAAAATATAATTTCTTTAATAAGTGCTTTTTTAAATAAACAAACCTGGTCTTAATATGTATGCGAATTATCCTAGTGTATGCAACACTTTTTTTCCAGAAGCACCTCCCACATTTAATCTGTTCTTATCTCCTAGTTCTGTTCTGTTTTGTTCTATTCCACAGGTCCTAGGAAGCAGTTTTAGCCCCACTGAACCATTTTAAAAGTGAAATTGGCAGATGGTGTCAATTTTCTTCCACTGAAATCTATGGCAGGTTTATTTCTCATAGTGCAATAGGAAAGCATTAACACTGCAACTGACCCCAATTGCAAAAAAATTAAAATTAAAATAAAATGTAGATTACCTATTCTGAGAGTGATCCTCCAAGTTATTTTTTTTTTATTATTTACATTTATATCCCGCCCTTCTCCGAAGACTCAGGGTGGCTTACAGTGTGTAAGGCAATAGTCTCATTCTATTTGTATATTTACAAAGTCAACTTATTGCCCCCCCAACAATCTGGGTCCTCATTTTACCTACCTTATAAAGGATGGAAGGCTGAGTCAACCTTGGGCCTGGTGGGATTTGAGCCTGCAGTAATTGCAGGCTGCTGTGTTTTAATAACAGGCTATCTTACAGCCTGAGCCACCACGGCTTCACTGTTTTATTTTTTATTTTTTATTTTATTTTATTTATTTTTATTATTGTTTTTATTTGCTTCATTGTTGTTTAGTTTCTTTAGAAGTTTTTCTGGGAAATTCAGCACTGTTAAAGTCTATATTTAATATTGTTCCTGGTGAAACTATACATTTGTCATCTTGACCTATCCTTCCAGAATCACAGTCCTATAGGCTGCTTCTAAGTTGCTACAAAGGTACCTTCTTCAGACAGTGAAGCTTGTTTACTTGCTAGATAAGTGGTTCTCGCCAAAGAGTTGATGTTTTAATAGAAAAAGCTCAGTTTTAAGAATTGATTCCAGTATGCAAGATAGGAAAAGAACAGCTTGTTTACAGTATGTAAAATCTAGTTGGTTGTTACTTTTGGCTTCCTCAGATAAACGGAAAGGGTTGCAAGGATTGCTGCCACTGTCACCTAATAAATAAATTGGTTGATAGACACGAGCTAATAATTAAAAATCTTCTCTTAGGACTTAGCTTACTTAAGTATGTGTAATGTGTAGGGATATGTACATATATGTATATGAATTTCATTTTCTATATGAATTTTATGATTTAAATGTCACTATTTCTCTGCTCATTTTGAAATTATTTATATTTCATTTATTATATATCAGCAGTTTCAATACCAATATTTACAGTCATACAGATTAATGATTCTGATGGCTATTTCCAGTCATCTGATCCTTGAACCATAACAGAAGTCTTTTGTAACTTCTTATATTAAGTACTAGCATCATACTGCTAGGAACCTTTGATGGTAATAATGAATACAATATATAACCCAATGCGTTGTTTAGGGTCCTATCTTGAGCGAAGTACCATATTACAAACCATAGAAGCCTTGAATTAGTTTAATGATTAGCTCATGATACAGCAAACCTATTTTTCATTGGCAATTGCCCCTGAGGCAATGTTCCACTTGGAATAATATTCTGATACTTTCCTCTCATCACCTTGTTTTTTTATTTATATTCATTTTAATTTGCTTTTGTATAATATTTTAAATGTCAGGTGCTAGAAATGAGGAGCTGGGGTAGATTTCAAAAGTACTACGTGTTATCCATAGGCAAGATTCTGATCTAGTAAGGGTCAAAGCAAATAGGTGCTAGATAAGAGTTAACCAAATTCACAGGAGGTTGGACTTAGATCTCTCATGGGAGTATATAGTGACTCCAAACTTGACCCTGCCTAGGTTTAGCCTGGTCATCTCCTACATTAAGCATAGGCTTTGTTGAACACTTGTCAACTTATACAAGATGTGTGGTCATGTAAAAAGGAAAGGAAAAGGAAAAGAAGAAATTCTGCATCTACATTACCTGTTTGATTTGAGGCCTCTGGAATTGATGCAATTGTTATAGTGTTTTTGCTGCGTTCCAGCCCCTGCTCCAAAACAGGATCATTTTTGGTTGAATCAGTTGTTGGATTCAGCACCTTATTCATTACCAGTAGATAAATCTATTCAAGCAGAAACCCTCAGCAATTGTCAAACATTTCAGAACAGAAAAATCCAGATAGTTCCAAATCTCCCTGACAAGCTAGACATAATTATGGAATGCATGATTCTCACAGCATCATGGCAAAAATTTATATTTAGTTACATGACCTTGGCACACTAAATTTTCTGGAAAAATGAAGGATCAGGTGTGGTTAGTTGCTTAAAACTTTGCCTAAGGGCATCACATTTCACAGTCAGTCATTAATGCCATGAATATAACAAGGACTTGATCATTTCTACTTAATTAAAGAAGTGGATCTTCAGAATCTTTCTAATAAGAGTGCCTTTCTTTCATAGTGTATGTTTTAAATAGTTTCAATTCTCCCTCTTCTTTTTCTTCTTATTCTAAAGATATTTGACACAGCAATTCCAATTTTCTTTCTAATGGCCAATGTTTAAAATGGCTTACATACAATTATTTTTTTTCTCTAATCTTTGGCTGAGCCCTTTGCTCTAAAAATTGAAAAAAAAATAATCCATTTCTTTCTGTCCCAGGAGGAAATATAACTGTCATTTCTGCATGAAGGATATTGAATCTAAAGTAAATAACTAGCCAGGATTTAAAAGCTTCCATCTTTAAAGCAAACAAATACCAAATTAAATACATCTAAATGAGAAGAGGGAAAATAGGAAAATATTTAGCAAGGATAAACAGATACTGCATCAGAAAAGAAATAAAAATGAAAATCACCGAGGTTACTTAGAGAATCAATTTCTATAAATGTAATTGTAATATGCCTTTCTTCTCCCGTTTTCTTTTTTCTATTAATTTTTCATTGCTTCTTGGAAAATTATGGGTTTCTATTGGAGGGGTTACTAGTTTTTTAAAACTATAGCTTTATTTTTATTTTCTATTTATAAGCTAATTTATATTTACAAGTTAAATGTATATAAAAATAATATATAATACATTAATTGACAAAATTTTATATTAATATGTAATTACAGGTTAAGATGTTTTAAAACTTTGATTTCTAAAAAGGAGAAGATGAACTGGAGGACTTCAGAATAGGAAGATCTGTTACAGATTACTGCCTATCTTTTCAGCACATGACCAAAAAATACATCTGCAGCAAACAACACTTATCTGCTGCTTTTGTGGCCTTTGATGTGATCTGGTGACCTTTTAGGAAAAGCTGAAGAACATCACTGCTGACCAACAGTTGCCACACTGCTGATAATGCAGAGTAAGACTTATATGATGAGCAGCTTTCTGATTCAATTTCTATGACCTAGGTCCGTGATGGCAAACCTATGACATGCATGCCAGAGGTGGCACGCAGCGCCCTCTCTGTGGGCATGTGAACCGTCGCCCCAATTCTGGTCTGCTGCGCATGTGTGCAGACTTCCTGCCGGCCAGCTGGTCTTTGGGTCTCTGTCGTGCATGCATGGGGGAGGGCATGCAGGGGGGCTGTGCGCATGCACGGGGGCGGGGCACATGCGTGGGGGCCACGCATACATTGCATTTTGGGGTTTGGGGGGTGGATGCACACTTTCGCAGACACACACACACTCTTTGGGCACTTAGTCCGGAAAAGATTAGCCATCACTGACCTAGGTGGTTAACCAAAGCTATGTTCAGACCCCTTTTATTTAATATCTATATAATTTCCATAACTAAATGCTTGCAAAGAATATACTGACATGCCATAAAATTGGGAGGCTGCCTTTGTCCCGGTCTGCCAAGAAGAGCAGCTAGCTATTAATTATGGTGAGACAAAAGTCATTTTTTCCTCAACAACTCTTAAGATCCACAGATGGCATTAGGACATAGGACAGGTGCCAGAAATCAATTTTCCCTTCTGGAAAGAAAATTATGCATATTAACTGCATCTCCTCAGTGGCTCAAAAATGGCCCACAAATTTATTAAGATTTCATCTCAAGCACGGAAGGTTTTATCCTTGCAATTCTTCTTTTGGTTATAAAATCAGCCAGGCAACTACTATAAGGAGCCTTCAAAAATTTTAGTCACATTTTTTAGGATCTCTTTCTTAGTAGACACTAGACTCAATGCAGATTAGAGACCACGTTGTCCAAAATTAAGCCAGATTCTGTTAGTTATCCTCACAGCATGACTAAGGGTTATCATGACACCAACTGAATTGCTGCTGATAATATCTTTTGGCAATTTTAGATATGCTTAGTGAATAATTTAATTATTTGTGCTACCTCAGTATCTCTGTCTCTCTGTTTCTGTCTCTCTCTCTCAAGTTTGTATAGTCACTCACTCCCTCAGGCCTGTACACAATTGGATAAAATCCAGAAACATTAAAAAAAATCTATATTATGAAATAAACAGTATAAAAAACCAAATATATAATCCCCTAGAGCAAGAGAAGGTAAAAATGGCCACCTTAACAATGGAGCCATCTAAGTATATCTCAGATTCCCTGGGACTCCGGGCCTGATGTCATAGCCAAATCTTGAAGATCTTCTAGAATGTCAAAAAAGATGGACCTAATCTAATTTAAATACTTTTATTGACACTGTAGTTTTCTGATGGGTATATTTGAGTTTCTTAAAGCAAATAAAACAACATAGCTGTGACAATTATTTTGTCTCAATGGTGACATGCATAAACAGATGTTCAAGTGAATAGAATTCCCTTCCCCATAGAACCCATTTCAATGGGATGAGTTGAAAAGAAGGCAAATATATAAATAGAATATGGTCCAATCACACACTCAGAAACCTTTTGCTTTAATTGGAGGAAGCACAGTAAATGTCTTCTTCCGTCTTCCAACAGGAAGCCTCTCCTGGATTGTGTTCTGTCCAAGACAGCAGGAAGTACTGCTGATTGCAAAAAGACAAGTTTACAGTACATCTAGTTAAAATGTCTGGTTCACTCATAATGTTAGGATACAATATGATTTCTTTACCATTATTTTTTGTCTGTATTCCAAAGTCTTTGTCTTAGGTGGGAGTCATGCATCATGCTAAACCAAGTCAGACAATAATATAAGCTACCTGGAGGAATATATAACTTTAACAGTTGAATAGAGATAATGTAGATTTGACTTAGAAAATCAGTTAGGTGTAGTCGGTAAAGCACCAGGCTAGAAATGGGAGACGTGAATTCTAGTCCCATTTTAGGCCTGAAGTCTAATGGATCAATCGTTCTCTCTCAGACCGTAGGAAGTCTATTTATATTTAATTCAGCATATTTCTAAGATTATTTCACAATCTGCATAATTACAACAGACCATGTTTGTGAATTAAATCTGTATTGGAACATTATTACATAAATTAATTCAAACATTGTGGTTATTAAAACCAGGGGTGAAATCTAAAAATTTTCCCTACCTGTTCTGTGGGCGTGGCTTGGTGGTCAGATGACTGGGTGGGCGTGGCCAATAACAATAAATAATAAAATAATAAATAAGGTATACAAAACAATAAGAGGTACCAAAAACCAACTTTCACACTTTACACACACACAATACAACACAACTGACTCACACACAATGTAAAAGCCCCTGCAACAAGCAGGAACCTCACACTTTCACACTTTACACACACACAACACAACTGACTCTCTCTCTCTCTCTCTCTCTCACACACACACACACAATGCCACATACAGCTTTGTGAGATTTTGTGTGTTTGTGTAGTTAAAGTGAAACTACAGAAACACACCAAATCTCAGAAAGCTGCACAAATATTTTATTTTATTATTTTTATTTATTTTTTTAGATTGAGGTCTCCAACCTTAGTAACTTAGTTTGTGGACTTAGTTTGTGGACTTCAACTCCCAGAGTTCCTCATTCAGCAAAGCAGGAAGTCAAAGCAAGCTTTTTTTTTCTTCAGTAGCTGAAGAAAAAGCATGCTGTTGCCGAAAGGAGCAGTAATTATAGGTAAGTGAGGAGGGGGAATTGGCTGGGCATGGGTGGGGGCTCTTGTAAGTGGGGGCTGTTAAAAAGTGAGTTTAAAAGCCTGTGAGGAGCAGGAAACTCCTCTGGGATCGCCAGAGGAGGCTTTTAAAACCTCTTTTTTCTTCTTTTTTTCCCACTTCGGCTGAAGAGGATTTTTAAAAAAATTTTTTTAAAGGGTTTTGATGATCTCTGCTCAGCCCTGCGATCATCAGAGGATTTTTTTTACTTTTACAGGCATGTTTCGGCTGCAGAAAAACTGCTTTTAAAAGTAAAAAAAAAAACCTTTGCTGATGGTGCGGCTCAGCAGAAGCAGGGGGTGGGGCCAGGGATTTTTGCTACCGGTCCTCCGAACCAGCAGCTGCCATCGCTACCTAATCGGGCAAGCCGGTGCGAACTGGGAGCATTTCACCCCTGATTAAAACCCTAGCTTTTGACAATATTCTCAAATTAAAGCATACAATCTACCTTTTATACGATGGTTTTAGTGCATCTTCCGCAGGAGTGCTTTGTTTTTATTTTATTTGTATTAACTTTACTGGCTACCTTCAGTATAGAGGAGATCAGAGCGAACAAATATTTTAAATAAAAAAAAATATTGTATTCTGGATATAACAATCACCATTTTATTTTCTAGAAAGTCCTGTCTTCTAAAGGGGAAGAGATGACCATCTTCCTCAGAAGCTGCCATGATCTGGGAAAACAAGGCTCCAGAATGGCTTAGCTTGAGGGACCAAATCTTTCACATATCCAATAATATTCAGAGTCTCTAAATTATCTAGAAAAATCTGATCCATTCATCTTTTCATCTTTCATTATATTCACTTTGTGACAAAAAGTGACTTTAAAAGAACTGGCTCCAATACTTTCCTTTTTTTTTTCCATTTCCATTTTTTTTTTCATTTTATGAAACAATGAGCCCACAGTATATGTTTTCCACAGACACTTGTAGGTGTCTGTGTAATAAAGCAGCTACTTCTGAGCACCAAATCATTACTCAACTAACAGTTGTGCTTGCAAATATATTTCTAAAGATTTTCATATGAATTCAGCTGTAAGGCCTCTTATGCGCCTCCCTACTTTCCTTCATAGGCACCGAGATAAAAAAGAAATGTTGGCCTTAACTCTGGATTCCCATCTATTATTACATTTATGTCACAACCTCTGTTTTATTCAAATAGCGGAGTTTTGTGAATTATATCCTAGGCCTCAGAAAAGCTTAAGGAGTTTTACAATTGGAAAGTGTCACACAATTTCACAGAGAGAAATTGAATGTAAACAGTATATAAGCAGGAACATTGGCCACTTGTAAAATAACTCCCATGCCCTTAACGCCTGCATTGCCAATTATATTCTTTTCTGGTAAACAGGAGATGATGACATTTCAGGAGTTCAAGGCAATGAGCACAGAAGACTATCTAAGAAAAGCAAAACAAAAAACCCCGAAAACCCGGGAGCAGAGAGAAGGGGAATTAAAAAGTAAAAATAAAAAGAGAATTCTTTTTTTTAGATTAAAAAGCATATTATTTCTACCAATCTGAGTTAAAGATAGGCTTAGATACAACCTTTCTCTTCTGCCCCCATCTTTTTGCTAATCATATTACAGATTAAAGGCTTAATTTTCTTAAGTGTTCCAACTTTTCTAGCAAGAATAAACTTTGAACTTTGTTTTAATGATACAAGGAAAGTCCTTCTTTGAACTATCACTAAAAGAGTTGTTTGAAAGAGAGAGAAAAGGAAAACAGAGGCAAAAGGAATGTTATTTCAACAGCAAAGCACTTTAAGTGATGGAGGGAAACCACAATGTATAAAACATATAACTCGGGCTCGGCAGAAATGTACTAAATAAATAGTGATGCTAAGTGACATATCTAACAGTGTAGCCTCGGTGTCTTGTCATTAACACAATTATGTCAGTACAATCAATCAGCACATTGCCCTGACTTTAAAGGAAGAATCTGAATGCACGCCATTAAAAGTTTGAGGTAGAAAAGCAAAGAAATTACAGGGGGGGGGGGAGTGATCACATTAAAGCAGCAATATGACTTCATAGTTGTTGGTGGGGTGGTTTTTTTTCTAAAAAAAAGCAAGATGCAAGTCCCACAGGGTTGTACTGTGTATGTTTCAAATGCTTTCTGACTGCAGAAATACTAATATTATTGCTATGATTTCAATATGTAATATAGAATAGCCATCTCATAAGCAAGAAGAGAAAGACAAAAAACAAAAACAAAAAACCCATTTAGGACAAATACTCATTTGATAAATGAGAAGCTGATTTGCTACTAAAAGGGTAATCAATGGAGATTTAGGGCCTCTGAGGTATGAGTTGTAACATGCTACAACCATTCTCCATTCAGGTGCTTTCCCCCAATCTGTTCAAATTAAGTCTCAAAATATCCTAATAAGCATAGACCAAAACATTATTTTGGGGAAGGCACACAGCAGATGTAATGTTATCCAATCCGTGTTCCTTTAAGCGTCCATAGTGATATTTCCATTAACTGCATCAAGGGGGTGAAAGTAGAAAGCAGAATTCCCATCTGGAACATTCAGAGGTTCCTTGTATGCCAATGTAAAATAATTGAATGTTAAACTGGAAGAGATTTTCAAGGTTATCCCATCCCCTGTTCAATCTAAGAGCTAAAGGTAAAGATGCAGTTGTAGCATCCTAGACAGATGGCTGTCCAGCCTTTGTTTAAATATCTCCAGTAAAGGAGTGGCCACCACCTCCTGTGGCAATCTGTTCCACCACTTCCTGAGATAATCAGTTCTATAGATGAAGTGCTCTCATCATTATGTTCCGCTGAGATATGCTTCCTTGCCATTTCCTCTCATTCATCGAACAGACCATCAATTCAGAAACTTACTTTAACAAATTATAATAAATGGTGACACCTTTTTGGCCCAAAGGTGATCAAAACAAACCATGAGCATACAAGTCCCTCCTTTAATCTATTTAATGAGGTATCTGTAGATTTGTATGTCTTGTTAGGTTGGCAGACAAGAAGATTAAAAAAAGAAATTAGCAAATATTTAATTGTGTAACTATTTCTCTCTCTCTCTCTCTCTTTTTTTTAATAAAACCAAGCAATTTATTAAGTACAGTGACCTGGCAAAATAAAACTTAGGTCCCTGGATATGAATAGACCTATCTGAACTCTATGCTGGAACAAGAGAGAACAAATCTCCACATTTTTCTTTGTGACAGCTCTTCAGCTATTCGAATGGAGATATGTCTTCTTTTATCTTCTCAGCTTCAGGGTGAACATATACAAAGTCCCTCCAGCTAGCCTTTGCTTTCTAGCTCCTTCACTTTTCTGTGTGCTTTCCTGTGGATTTTCTTCTTAAAGGTCAATCAGAACCTTAGGAAATCTTGCCTAGATTTATATAAGATTTGCCTTATATAAATCTTGCCTCATATAACGCCTCAGTTTACCTTCCAAGGTCAATTAATGTTGCTTGTAGCATTCATCTCACAAGATTCCTTCTGTTAATATGAGACGGGAACCTCTTATATACAGACAAATATGGTATTATTGTGTATCATCCAACAAAACCTAAATCCATAGCCCTGAGTTTATGAAAGATACTGTCTTTGGATCTGATTTTGTATAAGTGGAACAGCTATCTGAATAGAATAACAGAATTGGAAGGGACCTTGGAGTCTTTTAGTCCAACTCCCTGCTTAGGCAGGAAACCCTACATCACTTCAGAAAAGTGGTTATCCAAAATCTTCTTAAAAACTTCCAGTGTTGGAGCATTCACAACTTCTGGAGGCAAGTTGTTCCACTGATTAATTGTTCTAACTGTCAGGAAATTTCTCCTTAGTTCTAAGTTGCTTCTCTCCTTGATTAATTTCCATCCATTTCTTCTTGTTCTACCTTTAGGTGCTTTGGAGAATAGTTTGACTCCCTCTTTTTTGTGGCAACCCCTGAGATATTGGAACACTGCTATCATGTCTCTCCTAGTCCTTCTTTTCATTAAACTAGACATACCCAGTTCCTGCAACCGTTCTTCATATGTTTTAGCCTCCAGTCCTCTAATCATCTTTGTTGCTCTTCTCTGCACTCTTTCTAGAGTCTCAACATCTTTTTTACATCGTGGCGACCAAAACTGATTGCAGTATTCCAAGTGTGGCCTTACCAAGGCATTATAAAGTGGTATTATTACGTGATCTTGATTCTATCCCTCTGTTTATATAGCCTAGAACTGTGTTGGCTTTTTTGGCAGCTGCTGCACACTGCTAGCTCTTTTGAATCTTTTGAAAGTTATATTAATCACTCCTCTTTTAGCTCTCATACACAGACTGAGAACCCAGCCGGCTACTTTCATGAGCAAATCTCTTGGTGGAACACTTTCTTTCCTCATTCTCATTTTGCTTGAACAATAAGTACATTTTAATATTTTTTTGAAAATCAATTTTGGTGTAATTAGACAAGCCAGTGTTTATGTTAGCCAAACACTAGAGAAGAGAGTGCTCTTTCTCATGCCTGCTTGCTTTTTTTTTTTAATCAATATATAAGTTAACTTTTTGTTTCCCCTGTTGGATCTAACAAAATGTTCACTGAACTTTCTTTTCCCTTTCAATCTCTGCATTGTCAGCAAAAATGCAGTAAGGAACATTAATTATCAGATGTGCCCATTTTATGACTGTTAAATACCTCATTAGATTCTGTTTTGGAAATTGCATTTATGAACATTTTTTTTAAAAAAATAAGGCCTGCTTGTAGAGGGTTCAAGATCATCTATGTTCAGTATATATAATGTTTTTTTTAATAAATTAAAGCACTTCAAGTAACTTAATTTATCACAAAAAAGAGAACATTTGTAAAATGAGGCATTGTAATCACAATCTTCTCTGATTTACAGGCTCAAAGGGCTTTCAGAAGAAGTCAAATAAATATAATATAGAAAAGGTTTAAAAGAGCTACTAAATGCAAAGTCTACTGTGTTCAATGATTTTCACTCATTGGTCCATGTTACCATTAAAATAATATCTACTACAGCTTTACATCCATCCACCCATGTAAACACCTTTATGATGATTTCTGTTACACAACTCTGCCTTTCCTCAGTTAGGTTAATGAGTATATATTAGGTTTGCTTTAACCAATACAGTTTTGGTTTTCATATTATACATGCTCATCTGACTCCAAAAGTAAAAAAATAAATAAAAATCCTTGTCCTTTAACAAAAGAAGGAAAATTGTGGCAGAAAAGGTGTTTAAAATATATCATCTGTCCTAACCTTTCTTCCATTAGGGAAAATATGCCTGGAAAAAAGATTAAATACAAATTTGCTTTGCTTTTAAACCCACTTAAGGAGCACCTATCCCATCTGTCCATATAAATTCCAATGGAAAACACGATGACATGCAATTACTAATCTCAATGTACACAGCTATGCCTCAGGGACTTGGTGGTTCATATTTTACTGTTCTGTAATCAAATACAAAACTAATGAGTAAAAATATGCTTCCCCCAATAAATTTCCAGCACCTGGACAAGCGTCTGACAGGGAAATGGAGGATGCTCAGACAAAATTCATCCTGCAAAGCTATTAAAGTGTTATACTTGCCAACAAGTGTTCATTAAACAAGAATGAAGGATCTTTATGCCAGTTTCTTACCAAAGGCTTTTTAATATTTTAATGGAGAGTAAAGACTATTTATCTGAACTCTGATCAGTTAATGTTCAAATCTGTTATGAAGAAACAAGGAGTTCTTTATAATACCTTTCATAATAATCCACTTTGCAATGCTTCAAATAAAGACTAAGCACTGTAAAAGATTATGGTGCGTATAAACAAAATCAGTTTCATTTTGAAATTACGTATATGGTTATTTCTCCAACCCCTGAGCACATTAGAATCATGATATATATTTTTTTAATTTAAAGAGTGTTTTTTACAAACTCTCCAAGATACAAATGGAAAATAAGATTGGAGGCGACATCACTTGTTCAAAAGCAGAGAACAAGAGAGCCTATTTTATGGGATGGATGAAAGACAAGTGAGAACAGCAGAGCAGACAAAGATAGGCCATATACCTCTTTAGGAAATGAAAGCTTAGATAGAGGTGATGGTAATCAAGAGATAATCTTCCTGAAGGCATCTGTGAGCTACTTCTCATGTTACACTTGACATGGGTACGGTGCTATTGTGCGTATTGGAATGTTAAATTGCGCAGCTTTTCTCAGATAGCATGTAAGCTTCCCTGCAGGCAAATGTATTATGTGTACTTTCAGATAGAGGATTTCATAGTCTTTTGTACTATATTCACATATTACTTTCCATTTTCGATGCTTTTCGGAAAGCAGGGTTGAGGGCTATTCTTGAAGTTACTCATCAGCATATTACGGTGCAGAAGTTCTGCATAGTTTAAAACTAGTCCTTGATTGGACAGATTATCAGCTTTTTTTTTTTTATGAATGGAATAGGTACTTGAAGTTTTCTAACAAAATTGATATAGTAAACAAAATGTTTGATGTCAGAATGTGGTACAAAACATCAATGGCTAGCATATTGTTAGTGAAGATTCAGTATCTTTCCAAGTATTGCTTCATATACAGTAAAAGGACTCTAATGGGCCAGTATCCCAAACACTGGTGCATTCTAAATGCACTGAATCATGGGTCCTACCCGAGGACTCTGCTGGAGGGGGCGGCACTGGTTTATTTCCCAAAGGTAAGAAATCCAATTTCTAGCTACCTTGGAGAACTAATTTTTGTCTCCACCCATTTTTCAAACATAATTGAAATATGTGTTTTGATGAGCACGCTCTGCCCCACCTTCTTTTCTCAGCTTCAGTTTTTCTCTGCAAGCTCTCTATGACACAGACCATTGTCTTTCCCAGAAGTTCTCAAAAGAGCCTCAAGCTCTTCCCCGAAACCTTCAGCACTCCCTGAGATTGGACAGATTATGTTCAGAAAGAGTTTCCAGCACCAGCTTATCCACATTTGGAAATCACTTACCGTAAAGACAAACCGGGGAGAAAGGGAGGAAGGGAAACCGGGGAGAAAGGGAGGAAGGGCCGGTTTAGCTCTGCCTGGTAAGGCCTGTTATTAAGAACACAAAGCCTGCAATTACTGCAGGTTCGAGCCCGGCCCAAGGTTGACTCAGCCTTCCATCCTTTATAAGGTAGGTAAAACGAGGACCCAGATTGTTGGGGGGGCAATAAGTTGACTTTGTAAATATATACAAATAGAATGAGACTATTGCCCTATACATTGTAAGCCGCCCTGAGTCTTCGGAGAAGGGCGGGGTATAAATGTAAACAAAAAAAAAAAATTGGTTGGAATTTATAGCACCTTGATGTGCTTTGCAAATCTAATGGATGATAATGTGGCACAGCTCTACAATTCAGGGAATTACCAGCTGTTCTGATTACAAAAATAGGAGCTGTAATCCAACATATTTTGAAGACACTCTCATCTAGCCTAGCTTTAACAGCTTGCTCTTCTTTGCTCTCAGTAGGTTGTTTAGGACTTTCCAACAGAATCAACTCTTAAATAGCCACTGTCATGTACTGTGGATGAGTCAAAAGTCATAATGCTGTACATTCTTTCAATAAGCTATTTAACTTGACAAGTTCATCCTGACCTTAAAGACATGCTTTGCTTCTCTTGGAGACTCTTTTTTTTTCCATTACTGATAGATAGATAGATAGATAGATAGATAGATAGATAGATAGATAGATAGATAGATAGATAGATAGATAGATAGATATGGAGGAAATATATAGGGAGGAAAGCCCTACAAGCACTTTGAAAGTAGGGGGAACAGAACCATGTCAGGTTCTAGTGCAGGGGTGTCAAACTCAATTTCATTGAGGGCTTCATCAGGGGCCGGGTGGATGTGCCAAAATATGTAACTTAAACCAAAGCTTCATTTCATGACATCACTTGTGTCAGCGGGTGGCTGTGGTGGCCTGAGCACTCTGCCAGCGAAAACGGACTCCCGAGCTTTTCCCATTTTTGGCTGTGATGACCTCCTGCAACCCTGTGCCAGCCCTCCCAAGCTCTGTTTTCACTGGCAGAGGCATTGCGGGCTGGTCCATTGCTGTTTCCAGGGCAGCCCCATGGGTCAGATCTAAGCACTCTATGGGCCAGATCCGGCCCCCGGGTCTTGAGTTTGGCATTTCTGTTCTAGTGGGTTAGTTTTTTTCACTCCTTTTCTAAAGCTCTTTCTCTTTAGCTTCAGATCTTAATGCCTTTGCTTTATTTACATTTTAGTTGCTTTAGTTTTATCTTTTGCATGTTTGTACTTTTTGGGATTGTTTTATGTCCTAAGCTTCCTTAAGTAAGCTGTTTGAGTATTAAAAAATAGGATATAAACTGAAAGACCAAAGAAGAAATGAAGAATCAATCTATCAGATCCATCTAGTCCACTGGGAGGGGAGAACAGATAAACTTGAAAGATATTCTCAGATGGCTGGGTGGCAAGGTATGTAATTTTTCAGCACTATTGACTCAAAAGTGGTTTTTATTTTGAAAAGGCAACTAGACTGATATTTTGAGGAAAATCAAGACATTTCGCTTCCTATCCTGAGAGCTTCATCAGTTGTATTGGATGCTGTGGGAGATGGACATTCATAAATATTCAGCATGGTTGGTTTGTCCCATCTTTAAATGCACAGAATTGTTCATATATTCTGATTATTCTCTGCTTAAACATTGTATCTCATCAAATACACAGACCCACACATGCTAACCCATTGTGTGAGAGAAAAGAAATGGTGAATTTCATACTTATTACATACTTATTTATTACATAATAAATAATACATAATAAAAAAAATTATTACATAATTACATACTTATGATTATATTTATGCTTATATATCGTATAGTTATTTCATGCTTATGCTTATATATACTGTTGTGACAAATAAATAAATAAAATAATAATAATAATAAAAAAATAAGTATCAACACAAATTTGCTTTTCCTCCTTCCGATTTATCAATTAACCTTGGATTCTGGATGCCAATCCAGGACCTTTCCTTGAAATTTTATAAATTTTGGAATGAATTATATCAACAGTTTTGCTGACCCCAATTCTAAATAAAGGGCTGACTATTAACAGCTTTATACCTTTGAACTTAAATCCAATACAGTGTAACAGTGCATATTTAATTTTTTATTTCTTTTCTGGCTATAAATTTTAGTGTCTAATCCAAGCAACGCACATGAAAATTCATGGAAAGTTGCCCAGTGACAAGAGTAGCAATCAGATCTATCCATCTTTCACCCTCTCTTTCAATCAGAGTACAATACGCAACTTAAACCAAAGCTTCATTTCATGCAAGTCTATTCAGTTTCTCACGAAATCAAATGTTAATGAATACTATGTAAATTTTGCTTTTCCCAGTTAAAAAGTGTGCATGTGTGTAAGATAGAAATTGCTGTTTTGCATTTGCATATGTGAAATTACACAATTGTATGCACAGCTGCTGGTTTTATATATCCATCTGAAGATATGGCATGGAGCAATAGTTTTATATCTTTGGAACACAATTCATAGATTCTTACACAAGTACATTGAGCAGCTTGAAATACAAAGGCTGGTTTATAGATGGTATATAACATTTAACTGAATGTTTATTAATCTGAACTATTTTGGCAATATTATACCTTGTGTGAGCCTGGATAATGATCTCAGTTACATGATAGAATAGTACAAGACCCTCATCTTACTCACTCAGAATAGATAGAAGGTTCTTACCTCAAATTATGGGTCATGGCTAGAGACTTAGAGCACTTAGACTTATATACTGCTTCACAGTGCTTTTACAGCCCTCTCCAAGAGTCAGCAAATTGCCCCCAACAATCTGAATCCTCATTTTACTCATCTCAGAAGGATGGAAGGCTGAGTCATCCTTGAGTATGGTGAGATTCGAACTGCCAAACTGAAGGCAGCTGGCAGCCAGCAGAAGTAGCCTGCAGCACTGCATTCTAACCACTGTGCCACTGCGGCTCTTATCTAATCTTCAATTTATGACCACAATTGAACCCAAAATTTCGCTAAGAGAGACAATTGTTAAATTAGTTTTGCCCCGTTTTACGATCTTTCCTGTCATGGTTGTTAAGTGAATCACTGAAGTTATTAAGTTAGTAACACAGTTTTAAGTAAATCTGGCTTCCCCATTGACTTTGCGTGTCAGAAGGTGATCACATGATCCTGGGACATTACAACCATCATAAATGAATCAGTTGTCAAGCATTTGAACTTTAATCATGAGACCATGAGGATGATGCAATGATCATAAGTGTGAAAAACAGTCACTAAACAAACTGTTATAAGTCAAGGACTACCTGTATATAGAATTAAATCATGAACTTTAAATATTCCATACAGCATCATTACAAGTTCATGGTATCTCCAGAACTATTTTTAATCAAGAGAATAATCCATAGCCAATCCCAATACGTATTGATTCACTTTAGTAGATCATCTAATACTACATTATCAAAGTATAATTGGTTGGCTACAATCTTTCCACATTTCCATTTGAATAAATAAATCCATGGATTCACATATAACCCAATCCCAACTATATCCTGGTTCATTTTGGAAGATGAACAGACTGTTGCAATTATGCTTGACTAAACTCAGGATCCTTTTTATGTGAAATATGACAAGAGAATCTGCATCTGCAGATTCCTGCGTTTTATTACCTCACAGATAAAAAGACCTCTTCATTTTGCTTCAGCCTTGAACAAATATTTAGCAAGTAAAAATAAATCATTTGGAACACATGAAAGATATACTAGAAAGTAATTCCTCTGCAATGCAAAATTAATTTGGGTGATGCACAAAGCTAAGATGCAGCAAAGGATATTACTTTATTATTATTCTTTAATTTAATATTATTGATTCGGTACCATTATAGCAAAAAAGAAAACAAAGCATCATACAAAAAAGGATTTAAATAAATAAAAAAGTTAATTAAGAAACAATTCAAATATACATATATAAAAGTTAATGCAACTCCATTTTAAGACACATTTTTCAGCACAAATTGAAATGATCATAGAGTCATTTTGTTCAGTTATTTATTTGTGCCAATGGAGAGCCAACTGAAAAGCTGTTAATTCACATGTTTTGTCAAGGCAGTTTTGGGTGTATGATCCACAAACATTTTTCCCAGAGCAGTACAAGTAATCCTCGACTTACAACCACAATTAAGAGCAGAACTTCTATTGTTATGTGAGATAGTGATTTTATAATATTTTGCTGCAATTGTTACTTGAATGACCATGGCTGTTAAGTAACTTGGTCATTGACTTAGTTTGTTAGAAGCCCCCTGGGAAGGTTGCGGATGGTGATCACGTGACCCTGGGCCATTGAACTGTTGTAAATACACTGTCAAGAGTGAAACATTGGCAGCTACGTGCTTCTTCGTTGTCATTAGAGTAAGGAGGGACATATTGATTACAAATGGGTTAGTTGGAGAAATGAAACTTCTACAACACCGCAGGGAGACGGAGCCGATGCGTTGGTTCCGTCCCAGGCGCCTGATGGACCCTGAGAGGTTCCGGACGGAGCTTGGGCCATTCCCTGAGGGTCTGGCTCGCGGCACGTCTGAGGAACTTGTTGCGGCCTGGGAACGGGCCGCGGCGGGGGCCTTAGATCGTGTCGTGCCTTTGCGGCCTCTGACCCGGCGCAGGTCCCAACCGGCTCCTTGGTTCTCCGAGGAGCTGAGGGGATGAAGCGCGGAGAAGGCGCCTAGAGAGCATCTGGAGGTCTAGCCGTTCTGAGGCTGATCGGACACTAGTGAAGTCCTATACTAGGACTTACCTAGTGGCATTGAGGAAGCGGCGTTGCTCGCCTCCTCCCTCATTGCGTCGGCAGATAACCGCCCAGCCGCCCTGTTCCGGGTGACTCGTTCCCTCCTTCATCAGGGGCGGGATGACCCGTTGCAGGGGCGTGCTGAGGAGTTTAACGGTTATCTATACGATAAAATCGTTCAGCTGCGGGACGGGTTGGACCAAAATTGCGGTGACCCTGGTGAGGTGCCGAGGTGGTCTTGGTGACATTGTCTGGGATGAGTTTGACCCTGTGGCTCCCGAGGACATGGACAGGTTGTTGGGTAGGCTGAATGCCACCACGTGTTTACTGGACCCGTGCCCCTCCTGGCTGGTGCTGGCCACTCAGGAGGTGACACGAGGCTGGCTCAGGCGATTCGACCGCTTCTTTGGTGGAGGGTGTCTTTCCGGCCGCCTTGAAAGAGGCGGTGGTGAGACCCCTCCTTAAGAAGCCTTCCCTGGACCCGGCTGTTTTAGGTAATTATCGTCCGGTCTCCAACCTTCGCTTCGCGGCGAAGGTTGTAGAGAGTATGGTGGCATATCAGTTTCCCCTACACCTGGATGAAACCGTCTATCTAGACCCGTTCCAGTCCGGTTTCCGGCCCGGTTACAGCACGGAGACGGCTTTGGTCGCGTTGGTGGATGATCTCTGGAGGGCCAGGGATAGGGGTTGTTCCTCTGCCCTGGTCCTATTAGACCTCTCAGCGGCTTTCGATACCATCGACCATGGTATCCTGCCGGCGCGGTTGGAGGGATTGGGAGGGGGGGGGACCGTTTATCGGTGGTTCTCCTCCTATCTCTCCGGCGGTCGCAGTCAGTGTTGACAGGGGGCAGAGGTCGGCTCCGGTGCCTCACTTGTGGGGTGCCGCGGGGTCGATCCTCTCGCCTTCTGTTTAACATCTACATGAAGCCGCTGGGTGAGATCATCAGTGGTTTGGTGAGGTATCAGCTGTATGCGGATGATACCCAGCTGTACCTTTCCACGCCGGACCACCCCAACGAAGCTATCGAAGTGCTGTCCCGGTGTCTGGAGGCCGTACGGGTCTGGATGGGGAGAAACAGGCTCAAGCTCAATCCCTCCAAGACAGAGTGGCTGTGGATGCCGGTACAGTCAGCTAAATCCGCGGCTGGCCCTCGGTGGCGAGTCATTGGCCCCGATGGAGGGTGCGCAACTTAGCGTCCTCCTGGATGAGCGGCTGTCTTTAGAAGACCATTTGTGGCCGTCTCCAGGAGAGCGTTTTACCAGGTTCGCCTGGTACGCCAGTTGCGCCTTTCTGGACGGGATGCCCTATGCACGGTCACTCACGCACTCGTGACGTCTCGCCTGGATTACTGCAATGCTCTCTACATGGGGCTCCCTTGAAGGGCATCCGGAGGCTGCAGTTAGTCAGAATGCAGCTGCGCGGATGATAGAGGGAGCCCTCGTGGCTCCCATAACACCATCCTGCGCAGGCTGCACTGGCTACCTGTGGCCTTCCGGGTGCGCTTCAAGGTGTTGGTGACCACCTTTAAAGCGCTCCATGGCATAGGGCGGGTTATCTGGGACCGCCTACTGCTACCGAATACCTCTCATCGACCCGTGCGCTCTCACAGGAGGGACTCCTCAGGGTGCCGTCAGCGAGGCAATGTCGTCTGGTGGCGCCCAGGGAGGGCCTTCTCTGTGGGGCTCCCACCCTCTGGAGCAGACTGCCCCGGGACTTCGTCAACTTCGGACCTTCGGACCTTCCGCCGTGAGCTCAAAACATACTTATTTCATTGCGCAGGACTGAGTTAGGTTTTAATTAATGGGTTTTAAGTGGGGTTTTATTTTTTATATTTTTAATTATTTTAATTGTTAGGCTTTATAATAAGTTTTTTAATTGTTTTTTAGATTGTATTTATCTGTTTTTTTAGATGCCTGTAAACCGCCCTGAGTCCTGTGGGAGATAGGGCGGTATATAAATTTGAACAATAAATAAATAAATAAATAAATACAGTTCCACTGAAACTTGTGAGAATCTGGAAACTTTTCAAGGACATTTCAACAGGTGTGAAGAAGAAGGCAGATGGTTCCCATAACAAATATAACTTATTTACATGGTCTAGCTGGAAGCCTGGGGCTTGGTCTGGGAACTTCATTGTTTAATACTGTGAGCTAGTGCCTGATAAATACAAAGGTAGTTTTACCTCACCATTACCATGCTGTGTATTCAATAAACACTAAACTTTTCAGAAATGAAATTATCCTGGACTTTTATTTGGATACTCAAGCTGAATGTTGACATATACCCTGGTTGCCAAGCGCCTAAAGTTTGATCATGTAACCAGGGGCATGCTGAGATGGTTGTAAATGTGAGAACTGGATGTTAAGTCACTTTTTCTTGTTCCATCGTCACTTTGAATGGCTGCTAAACCAACAGTCATAAATTGTAGACTATCTGTAACAATATTTTGTAACAGAATGGAATTGGCCATAATACAGGCACTATATACAGGTAGTGCTTGATTTACAACCACAATCGAGCCCAAAATTTCTGTTGTCAAGTGAGACATTTGTTAAGTGAATTTTGCCACATTTTACAATCTTTCTTGCCTAAGTTGTTAAGTGCATCACTGCAGCTGATAAATTAGTAACCCAGTTGTTAAGTGAATCTTCCTATCTATCTATCTATCTATCTATCTATCTATCTATCTATCTATCTATCTATCTATCTATCTATCTATCTATCTATCTATCTATCTACTTACCTACCTACCTACCTACTTATTTTATAGGAGTGTGATAGTGCAGTGGTTAGAATGCAATATTGCAGGCTAATCCTGGTGATTCCCAATTGCCAGAAGTTCAGCAGTTCAATTCTCACCAGCTCAAGCTTGACTCAGCCTTCCATCCTTCCGAGATGAGTAAAATGAGGATCCAGATTGTTGGGGACAATATGCTGACTTTGTAAACTGCTTAGAGAGGGTTGTAGAGCACTGTGACGCTGTATATAAGTCTAAGTGCTATTGCTATTGCTATTACAGTACATAGCTGCCCATCTCATCAATAGCGATTTTGGGGGGTCACATCTCAGCAAAGGAAATTCTTAATGATGTTTGTAGACAATCAGATAGGTCCACACGGGATTTTAAAGTGGTGCAAAGAACTGTTCTTAGGCAAAAATCTTGTAGTATTGTAGAGGAAGTTTGATCTATATCACCATACAAAGGGAAAGAAGCAGGTTATACTGCTGCCCACTGTGATATACTGATGACTTCCCCGTAGATGTCCAATGCAAGCCATCATGACTGAAAAATGACAAAATGTGATGTCACAATGCAAACCCTGACCTTTTTGATGTTTGTGTCAATAATGGATGCAAGTACAGTGTATAAGTCACATGATGTGGTACGTAATTACAGATTTACAACAGTTCATTTAGTGGGATTGTTCAAAGTCATAACGGCACTGAAAAAGTGACTTATGTCCAGTTTTAAAGCTTACAACCATTGTAGCATCCTCATGGACATGTGATCAAAATTCAGATGCTTTGCAGTTTTATTTATTTATTTATTTGATTTTTATACCGCCCTTCTCCCGAAGGACTCAGGGCGATGTACAGGCAAAATAAAACAGATAGGACAATATACAATTTAAAATGCAATTAAAAAACTTATTTTAAAATTGGCCTGAAAAGTATACAATGAACTAAAAAACCCATTTAAAATTAGTTAATAAGAATTTAAAATTTAATAAAATTCAATTTAAGCCAGCCCCGCGCGAATAAAAAGATATGTCTTCAGTTCGCGACAGAATGTCCGAAGGTCAGGTATTTGGCGTAAACCCGGGGGAAGTTCGTTCCAGAGTGTGGGAGCCCCTACAGAGAAGGACCTTCCCCTGGGGGCCGCCAGCCGACATTGCTTGGCGGACGGCACCCTGAGAAGTCCCTCTCTGTGAGAGCGTACGGGTCGGTGGGAGGCATGTGGTAACAGCAGGCGGTCCCGTAAGTTAACTTGTGTTTATGAGAGTTGCGGTGTTCCAGGGTCATGTGATCCCCTTTTGAGACCTTCTGAGAAGCAAAAGTAATGGGGAAGCCAGATTCACTTAACAACAGGTTGACTAATTTAACCACTACAGTGAGTCACTTAACAACTGTGGCAAATAAGGTTGTAAAAGGGGGCAAACTCACTTAACAAAAGTTCCACTTATCAACAGACATTTTGGGGTCAGTTGTGATCGTAAGTTGAGGACTGTCTGTATTATGAATTGCACTGCGTCATTGACTTCTAACTCTCTGACTTTCATATTGTGCCCAGAGGTGGTATTCAGCAGGTTCTGACCCGTTCTGGAGAACCGGTAGCAGAAATTTTGAGTAGTTCGGAGAACTGGTAAATACCACCTCTGACTGGCCCCACCCCCATCTATTCTCTGCCTCCTGAGTCCCAGCTGATCAGGAGGAAATGGGGATTTTGCAGTAACCTTCCCCTGGAGTGGGGAGGGAATGGAGATTTTACAGAATCCTTCCCCTGCCATGCCAACCAAGCCACGCCCACAGAACCGGTAGTGAAAAAAAAATTGAATCCCACCACTGTATTGTGCCTCTCCCTCCTCGCTCGAATATAAACATGGAATGGGTGAATATCTGTGAACAGACAGGACCATAGATTCCCACATAGCTCTTGCTTTGCATCCATTAACACAGCAAAGTGGCAAGAAAACAGTTGAATAGGGGACATGATTCCACAGATCCATGGCTAGGCCAAGGAATGGGCAAAAAGGAGGACGGAGGTCCTTTTTTCCTTCTGCTCATCTGTGTGTACACTATATGCATCCATGTCTATTACCAGAACGATTGCTGAGCAGGCTGCTGAAACTATCCTGAATCGGAGTTCGCATCCGTCCCACAGTGTTATAATTTAAAACTAAACACATTGGTAGCAATCTCTGGCAGTCAAAATATCTGAATATTTCATTTTCCGAGCTGCCTTGAAAAGGTTTTGTACCCCAAAACCCAGCTTGAAATATTTGTGATAAATAATAAATAAGCCATATTCAGCCCATTGGAAATAATTCCAGCCTTCCCTTTAAAACGTCAGGCAGCACAGCACCTATCAATCAGCTGTTCTCAGGCATGTTGTGGATTCCTCCTGAGATTCTTTCTCCACCTTAATATTATAGAAGCTCTTTTTGTTTAACATCTTGCCTTGGGTGGAAATTGCTGATGACTTTGTGATACGCACTTGAGGAATATTCAGTGGCCTTATTGAGACTCTTTGCTCTTGTCAGAATTTATACTGAATTGGAATCCTCTAAATACAACAACCTTTTCTTTCAAATTAAATTCAAGGGCCAATCAAAAGTGGGGGGAAATAGCTGGAGAAGACTCAAACTAGATTTTTAAAAATGACCTATTGAAATTCTTTCTCTCTCCCATTCCGCCAACTTAATTTTGCAATGAAGCCAACCAATTGTTTTTATATGGGAGCTGGAATAAGATTGCAGTTATCCTACTATATTACCTTATAAGGAAGCTTTTGACAGCACTAGATTGCACTCATAAAAACTAATGAAGATTCTTCCTTAATATACATTTCTTTCTTCCAGTTTAGAATTGAAGTGACAATGTTACTGAAATACCCTGCAGGTTTTTATTTAAATTATGTCCTATAAAACAATGTCCCCTTGTCATTCACCACTAATTCAGTAGAAGTTAAGCCATAAATCTTTCCAAAGGCCAGCAAAGCGCTTAACTTGGCACATCCCTAATAAAATTAGGAATGTGACTTTATTATGTGAACCTTAAGTAGGTTTGGCCAAGATATTAAGATTTTTGCTTATGGCAACAATGGCTAATGTGGATTGGTATTTTCATTATAACGCACCCGACAGCATTTCCAAGTAATGTCGCAGGTTTCCAAATTGGACAATAATTTTCAACAGTATTTGACACATTACTAGGTGTTATGGCTGAAATTCTGTTGCCAAAGCTGCGCACAATTTAGCGTACTTAAAGGCGGTAAAGACTTTTCAGTAATGCTAATTCTGCTGCATAAATGAGGGCAAATTAATTAATACTTCTATTAACGTAACCTGATTTCACTTTGTTCAAGCAGAGAACCACTTACAGGCTTTTAACCCACACTCAGATATATTGTTTCAGCTCAAGGCAATTTTGCAAAACGATTTATACAAGAATAAGCTAAAAATGCTTGTAAGGGGAAGAAGAAGAAGAAGAATAAAAACCCTAGCAAGATTTGAGGATCTGAAATGCACACGTTGCATTTTTCCTGCTTTCAGAGGAACAAAAAATTGTAAAATTGTTGGATACGCACACCCTTTATGTATTTTTTTTAAATATGTAATTCTATCAGGTTGTCTTTCCAGTTCTTTCATCTCTTCCCTACAACTTCTTTTCTCGTATTTATAATACTTCTGTTTTCATTTCTCGGTTTCTTGCTTATCTTTATCTTTCTTGGCACACCATAATCTTTTAATTTATATTGCAGATAGCAAGGCAGGATTCTCACTGTTGGTCATTCCAGCAGCGGATGGCCAGCCCTTTTAAGGTGGCTCAGTGCCAAGTCCCTTGTACCTAATATAATTGTACTGTTTAACATGCAGCAATCTCAGCCCTGTGAGAGTATCAAGTCAGGAAAGTTCACTTTATGATAAATACAACATAGCCTGAAAAAGAAGAATGATTGATGCCCAGTAAGCAGACTGTTTATCAGACAAACTCATTTTGCCAACTTTGACATAAACTGTTAGTTTTCTTATCAGAGTGACATTGTGAGACCAGCACCTTGGTAGAAAAACTTCCCAAGAACTCTTCAATGACCTCTAAAACAGCACTATCTTATCATCATCTGACTTTCTACCACAATAAATCATTTACAAATAGGTTAAAAGAAAAGCTGATATTAGAAAAATGGATTTATTTTCTAGAGCTATAGACTTCAAAATGTTCTGAGACTTCCAGTGGAACAATGTGATGTTGATAAAGTGTTCATAAAAACTGCTTCCCTTCTACATTTTGCAAGAGGCTGCCTAATGTAATCTCTTCTCTTCCAGGAGATTTTAAATAAACGATTACTAACAATTAGGCTTTCATTATTTTCATGGGCAATTCGGGTCTCATTCCTGGTATTGCCAGGAAAAAAAAGAGTATTCCTTAGTTCATGACATGCTATTTTTCCTAACAATAGTTTTCTGAAGGTTAAAAAAAATGCCTTGTATTCAAAGGAGACTAGTGTGTCCCTCAAGCTGGTAATAACCCCTTCTTTGTAAAAAAACAGGGAGAATTATTATCTGAGGTCCTTCTAATTTTCCCTTAAATTTTTTCCCTTTGTCCCAAAGGTGCTTTTTGCAAGAGCCAATTAGACTTTCCTGTTTTTCTTTGAAGATGTTTTACTGAGATCTGAAGAAGCTTCTTGGATGGGAAGCAAAACGTCTTCAAAGGAAAACCAGAAAATCCAGTTGCCTCTTGAAAAAAAGCATCTTTGGGACAACCAGGACCAGGATAACTGAGAATCTCCACAGATATTTAGCTATGCACTTTTTCCTTTGGTTTTCTTGGTCTTCTGTGACTGAGGCAACAAGGGAGGGGCCCAAGCATCACTTATACTCAGCTGGATCTACAAGAAGACATTGTGGATGATGGTCCTATAAAGCCAGACGGCGTTAGGCCAGTTCCCAACCCTGTTACTCAATACACTTTCTAAGAGTTTTCTTTGCTTAGTTCCTTTGGGCCATTCTATTGCTGCATCTTTAGAAATTTGTTGGAAGAAGCAATCCTTAAACTAGACCAGCTAGACAATACGATGACTTGACTTGCACTTTTATTGCCGTCATTGTTGTCTGCATCTTATAAGTCTGACAGGCATAACCTGATATTAAGACTAAGTATCAGCACTTTTCAGCCCAGGTGTACAAGACTTGCCTTCCTCCTTCTCCATGTTTATTGGGAAGTAATTCAGAGTTACAGGGCTGTATTTTATTAGGTAAGGGTGAACATGTTCATGAAATATACCACTGGCTTCAATTTAGCCCTAAAATTGCTACAATAAGAAAAGTAGTAAAAAAAATTACATGTTGGTTTGCCTTCTACCTACCCTTGATATGATTCATGTTACGACTGCCAACGTCACATCTGGATAACACTTTACACTGCTTTTAGGTATCTAACTAAGCATGCTCCAATGAAGAGAATGTACAGGAAGTCCTTGACTTATTGCTGTTTTTTTTAATAATGATTTGAAATTACAACAGCCTCAGGAAAAGTGACTTATAATCCATCTTTTGACCAATCCACCACCTCTGTTGTCATGTGATTGCAATTTGGTACCTGGCAACTGGCTTGTATTTAGATGGTTGCACCATCATACAAACCTGTATGCAGGTCAAGAAGCAACAGTGAGAACTGGACACGGAACCACCGACTGGTTCAAAATTGGAAAAGGAGTCAGCAAGGCTGTATACTATCGCCCTGCCTACCTACCTACCTACCTACCTACCTACCTACCTACCTATCTATCTATCTATCTATCTATCTATCTATCTATCTATCTATCTATCTATTCATTCATTCAATTTTTATACCGCCCTTCTCCCGAAGGACTCAGGGCGGTTTACAGCCAAATAAAACAGCATAAACATAAACAAAAATTAAAAACATATTAAAAAACTGATTATAAAATGGCCAAATAGGATTAAAACTAGATAAGATAAAACCATCATAAAACCCCCACTTAAAAATTCATCAAGCTAGCCCCGCACGGTGAAATAAAAAGGTCTTGAGCTCGCGTTTAAAAGACCGGAGGTCGGGGAGTTGACGCAACCCCGGAGGCAACTCATTCCAAAGGGCAGGAGCCTCCACAGAGAAGGCCCTCCCCCTGGGGGCCACCAGTCGACATTGTTTGACTGACAGCACCCTGAGGAGGCCCTCCCTATGGGAGCGCACAGGTCGATGGGAGGCTATAGGTGGCAGTAGGCGGTCCCGTAAGTAACCCGGTCCTGTGCCATGGAGTGCTTTAAAGGTGATAACCAACACCTTGAATTGCACCCGGAAGACCACCGGCAGCCAGTGCAGGCTGTGCAGGAGAGGTGTTATATGGGAGCATCGTGGTGCCCCTTCTATTACCCGCGCAGCCACATTCTGGACCAGTTGGAGCCTCCTGGTGCTCTTCAAGGAGAGCCCCATGTAGAAAGCATTGCAGTAGTCCAGGCGGGAAGTGAAAAGGGCATGAGTGACCGTGCGTAGGGAATCCCGGTCAAGGAAGGACGCAACTGGTGAATCAGGCAAATTTAACTTATATGCAGAGCACATCATGAGAAAGGCAGGGCTGGATGAATTAAAAGTTGGAATTAAGATTGCCGGGAGAAATATCAACAACCTCAGATATGCAAATGATACCACTCTAATGGCAGAAAGCAAAGAGGAACTAAAGAGCCTCTTGATGCGGGTGAAGGAGGAGAGTGCAAAAATTGGCTTGAAACTCAACATTAAGAAAACTAAGATCATGGCATCCAGCCCTCTCAATTCCTGGCAAATAGATGGGGAAGAAATGGAGGTAGTGACAGATTTTATTTTCCTGGGCTCCAAGATCAACACAGATGGGGACTGCAGCCAAGAAATTAAAAGACGTTTGCTCCTGGGGAGGAAAGCTATGGCAAATCTAGACAGCGTACTGAAAAGCAGACATCACCCTGCCAACAAAAGTGCGTATAGTCAAGGCTATGGTCTTCCCAATTGCAATGTATGGCTGTGAAAGCTGGACCATAAGAAAGGCTGAGCACCAAAGAATTGAGGCCTTTGAACTCTGGTGCTGGTGAAGACTCCTGCAAGTCCCTTGGACTGCAAGGCAAACAAACAAGTCAGTCCTAGAGGAGATCAACCCTGACTGCTCTTTAGAAGGCCAGATCCTGAAGATGAAACTGAAATACTTTGGCCACCTAATGAGAAGGAAGGACTCACTGGAGAAGAGCCTAATGCTGGGAAAGATTGAGGGCAAAAGAAGAACGGAACGACAGAGAACGAGGTGGCTGGATGGAGTCACTGAAGCAGTAGGCGTGAGCTTAAATGGACTCCAGAGGATGGTAGAGGACAGGAAGGCCTGGAGGAATGTTGTCCATGGGGTCGTGATGGGCCGGACACGACTTAGCAACTAACAACAACAACAACCACCATCATACGGTCATGTAAACGTGATGCGAGACCTTCTAAGCTGGCTTCTGTCATGCAAATTCAATTGGGGAAGTGCATTCATCTAATGGTTGTGTGATTCACTTAATGATGAAGTTAAATTGACCATAAAATGGAATCCAGTCACATGATGACTTTCTTAATGACTACTTTGCTTACCGACTGAAATTCCAGTCTGTTGTGGTCATAAGTAAAAGACTGCATGTACTTATACCGTGGAGTCCTTGGTGCTTCATTATTATTACAGGTAATATCAGTTCTAGAACAATGTTAAATTATGTTCTAAAACAACATGTTAAAACAGCAAATACAGGGTCAAGAATAAATGGGTGCTGATTGAATCTGGATTAAATACAAAAGTGAATAACTACTATTAAAGAAGTCTATTGAACCACTTGGTCTTACTGAGAGAGAATGAATGAGGATCAGATTGTAGAGCAAATATGTGAAGGCTGAGAAAATATCTTAAGGCAGGGGTCCCCAACCCCTGGTCCGTGGACTGGCACAGGTCTGTGGCACGGCAGAAATTGAGTCATACAATCAAGTGAAATCCCATCCACGGGATACAGGCAGCATGTGAAACCATGCCTCCTTCGGTCCACGGGAAAACCTCTTTCCACGGAACTGGTCCCTGGTTCCCAAAAGGTTGGGGGCCGCTGTCTTAAGGGAAGAAGGAAGACCGAGAAGATCATAGCTGGATGGAGCTGATGAGATCTTGAAAAAAGAACAGGCAAGAAGTTTAAAGAACAAATGGCAATGTGTGAGGTGGAATATAGACATGGTCAAAACAAGAATAGCTTGCAAGGATGGAAAGGTATGGAGAACTATAATGAATGGTGTTGGTTCAAAGTAATGTTACCTTTTTCTCAGCCTTTAATTTCTTTGGCTATTTCTCATTCCTTTTTTGCACTTTGTGTATTGTTTCTTACATTGAAAGGACTAGTGTGATGGATATATTGTATATACATATGTGCACCCTATTAAGCAAATGTTATAATTGTGTGTTGGTATATTTTGAAATGGTGGGACATGGTGGGTCAGTGGTTAAGATGCTGAGCTTGTCAATCAGAAGGTTGGCAGTTCAGCGGTTCGAATCCCTAGTGCTGTGTAACGGAGTGAGCTCCTGTTACTTGTCCCAGCTTCTGCCAACCTAGCAGTTCAAAAGCACATAAAAAATGCAAGTAGAAAAATAAGGACCACTTCAGTGGGAAGGTAATAGCGCTCCATGTGCCTTCAGCGTTTAGTCATGCGAGCCACATGACCATGGAGACGTCTTCAGACAGCGCTGGCTCTTCGGCTTAGAAACTGAGATGACCACTGCCCCTAGAGCCAGAGACAACTAGCATGCATGTGCAGGGGAACCTTTACCTTTTTATATTTTAAAAGGACTGAGCAAATGTTAATGGAGAATAAGTCTGTAAATATCACTGAAGAAAGACTGTAGTTGGAATGTTTGAGGAAGGACTTGCTCAATGTCACCTTGGTGCGTACATTTGGAAAACATTTTATAGAAGAATGTAGAATATTACTTGGCAACCCAGGATAGCTATTCAGAAACATCTGGAAGGCCACTGATTTCTCATCCCATCTGCAGATGTGCAGATAAGAAGCCATTCAAAAAGAAGGCAAGTAGTACAACCAGTTCCTACATCTTTCCTGAGGGACACTACAATGATTGATCTGGAAAGCACAGTGCTATGACTCTTATTATTTTTACCAAAGTCATAATGCAAGACAAGCAGTTGGTTTGTAGGCATGCTATATTTTCCAGTCCTTATGATTAATGAATCATTAAAAAAAACCCCAACTCCCCTTCTAATTTTGCTCTATTTCCTTCCTTCCTTCCTCCAAAACTAAAAATGAAAAAGAGTCAACGAGATTTAATCTGACTGCATCATGGCCAAGTCTATAAAAACCTGGGCAGCAACAGAAGCAAAAACAAATCTTGGTTTATTGCTGAAGGGCACTCACAGAGTAACATAAAGTAAATTTACTTAAATTTACTACAGATAATCATATGCAGATCTGGAGTCTTTATATTTTATAGCTCCTCTTAATTTCATATATTCCTGCCGCATACATATAAAACATTTCATCATCATGTTTAAACAGAATCCCTCCTCAAAAGAAATGCCTTTCTAATAGCATTTTCCATCCAAAACTCCTTACTATATTATTTAAAATACTGTTTCCCATGTCAAGGTTGCAAAACTGTGCACACATGACTAATTGAGATCTAACTGAAAACTACACAATGCAAACTAGTGATGGGAAAAAGAGAAAATGGAGCTGCATTTTAAAGGTTTTGCTTAAAAGAAAGTAGAGCAGATAAAATCCAGGTTTAACAACACATATTTGTCATGCTCTTCAGAATTCTAAACTCAGAAAAACAAAAGACTTCCCCCCCCACTTTCTGTTAGCATTTAACATCTAAATCATCATTTTTAAGACTTTCATTTTAAATACAGACACAATATCGAAGAAAATGTGGCTATGAGCCATTAGTTGCTTCAAATATCAAAGCAAGTTGTAAAATGAAAGCAATTCCAGTATTTCAGATTATAGAAAATGGCAAAAGATACTCTGAAAATCCAGGTTTGTTTATTTTTACAAGTTAGGGATTATAATGTTTTGGAACTCTTTTTACCTCAAAGTCTTGCTCCTTTATTGCACTACTTTAAACATGTCAACAACTTGAAGCAAAGAAAGTGTTTGAGAATGTACCTTGTGCTCTGCATAAAGTCTAAATTAGGGGGAATACATCCACACACCTGTGCTTTTTTGAAACTCATTTATTTTATTATATAATTCATAATAACCTTTCCAATTGTGTTGTAAATGTTGTACCTTGATGAACGTATCTTTTCTTTTATGTACACTGAGAGCATATGCACCAAGACAAATTCCTTGTGTGTCCAATCACACTTGGCCAATAAAATTCTATTTTATTTCTGTATTTTGAATAATATTGATGGAATATGTATATGTACATTATATCTTGTCATAATATTTCCAGTGTCATTTTTTTCTCTGTCCTCTCTTTTGATATCTTTTTCATGCTATTTTTTTCTCCGGTTTGTTTGCAAATACATTTTTGTTTCGTTTTGCATAGTTTATATTCATTTCCCATTTCTCTTACTGTTAAATAGCTGCCACCGTGAAAGTTGGATTTGCTGCAGAATCTTTTTATTTTCTGGAAATTTCTTTAATGCTCCTTTCATTTTTATGTCATCTAAGATTGCTTGCACTTTCCCTTGTCTCTCTGCTTTTTAAGTTTAAAAGTTGAGTAAAATGTCCTCTCACAAAAGCTTCACTCATGTCCCAAACTCTCCTTATATTTGTACCATCATTAAAATTAGAATAATTTTGCTGCAAGGACACTAACCAGATGAATACCGATGGATGCTGGTAGGCAGAGGCAGACTTTTTTCCCCCTTGTTTTCCTCCCCAAAAATTAATGTGCGTCTTATACTCCAGAGCATCTTATACTCCAAAAAATATGATAATTTTCCTTTTAAATGTTAACATCACTGTGTTATGATCTATTTATGATTTTGGAAGATATAGACTTTGTAGATTTTTTTAAAATGGGTGAAATCAATACTGTGAGTCCTAAACTGGGAGAATAGATCCCAGAAACAACACTAGATCTCTCTATCCAGAAGAGTGCAGTGCTATGCACAGTTAAAACACTGTGCAAAACCCTCAGACTCCTAGGTCTCTGATAGAGAACCCAAGATTGAGGAAGACACAAACCATCCATAAGGGCGAGAAGGGAATTTTATGAATGAAAATAAATAAATAATCCTTATCTTCTGATGACTATAACTTTGTTGATTGTATCTTACAATTTATATTGTTTATTTAGTACCCTACTTGGCAGTTAAGAAGCAACTGGGAGGGGGAGGGGGTTAATGTGCTAATTGTGTTAACCCTTGACTTCAATCTTGCCTGTCAGTTCGCCTTCGACAAGACCTAAGTTTAACTCACAGAATCATCTATTGTAATGTCCTTCCTGTCAAAGACTACTTCAGCTTTAATTGCAATAATACTAGAACAACTAATAGATTTAAACTTAATGTCAACCGCTTTAATCTAGATTGCAGAAAATATGACTTCTGTAACAGAATCATCAGTGCTTGGAATACTTTACCTGACTCTGTGGTCTCTTCTCATAATCCTAAAAGCTTTAACCAAAAACTTTCTACTATTGACCTCACCCCATTCCTAAAAGGACCATAAGGGGCGTGCATAAACGCGTTCCTGTCCTATTGTTTTTCTTTTCTTCTTCCTATATATATATATGCTTATTCCTCCTTATATTTACTCATATAAGTGTTTATATACTATATAATCTTTTTGTATGATACCTACATATATTGTTTAGACAAAATAAATAAATAAATAAATAAAATAAATAAGTTTTGGAAGACAATTTTCTTTTTTGCTTCTTAACCACTGATTGGTTCAAAATTGGGAAAGGAGTCTGGCAAGGCTGTATATTATCACCCTGCCTATTTAACTTATATGCAGAACACATCATGAGAAAGGCGGGGCTAGATGAATCAAAAATTGGAATTAAGATTGCCGGAAGAAATATCAACCACCTCAGATATGCAGATGATACCACTCTAATGGCAGAAAGCGAAGAGGAACTAAAGAGTCTCTTGATGCGGGTGAAGGAGGAGAGTGCAAAAGTTGGCTTGAAACTTAACATTAAGAAAACTAAAATCATGGCATCCATCCCTTTCAATTCCTGGCAGATAGATGGTGAAGAAATGGAGGTAGTGACAGATTTTATTTTCCTGGGCTCCAAGATCACCGCAGATGGGGACTGCAGCCAAGAAATTAAAAGACGCTTGCTCCTGGGGAAGAAAGCTATGGCAAATCTAGACAGCGTACTAAAAAGCAGAGACATCACCCTGGCAACCAAAGTGCATATAGTCAAAGCTATGGTTTTCCCAGTTGCAATGTATGGCTGTGAAGGTTGGACCATAAGAAAGGCTGAGCGCCAAAGAATTGAGGCCTTTGAACTCTGGTGCTGGAGAAGACTCCTGCGAGTCCCTTGGACTGCAAGGCGAACAAACAAGTCAGTTCTAGAGGAGATCAACCCTGACTGTTCTTTAGAAGGCCAGATCCTGAAGATGAAACTGAAATACTTTGGCCACCTAATGAGAAAGAAGGACTCACTGGAGAAGAGCCTAATGCTGGGAAAGATTGAGGGCAAAAGAAGAACGGGACGACAGAGAACGAGGTGGCTGGATGGAGTCACTGAAGCAGTAGGCATGAGTTTAAATGGACTCCAGAGGATGGTAGAGGACAGGAAGGCCTGGAGGAATGTTGTCCATGGGGTCGCGATGGGTCGGACACGACTTCGCAACTAACAACAAAAACTGCGACATATTTTGTTGGAGCGGTAGAAAGTTAGTCATAACAACATTCCATATTCAAGGACTTTTGCCTGCATCTGCTAGAGACTGCCTGAAGATTGTATCCAGTTGAGTGTGAAGAGTTGATTGGACAATGTGATGAACTTGTGGGTGTAGGCAGAGCTGTGAACTGTCAGCTGGGTGTGGAAAACCTGGAAGCTTTCAGATTCGGGTTTTCCCAGATGTGCCAACATGATATCTCTAATAAATTGGAACTCTGAGGAACCTCAGGCCTCAGAGCTTTATTTCATTGAGGGTGTTACTGGGAACCCTGACATTAGTATGAATTATGTTGCTTCCTTATTTAGTATCCTATGACTATCACTAAGTGTTGTGTCTTATGATTTACGATGAATATATTTTTACGATGACTATGATCTTGATTTATCACTATTGCTTGTATGAACACTGAGAGTTTATGCACTGGAGACAAATTTCTTGTGTGTCCAGTCACACTTGGCCAATAAAGAATTTTATTCATCTCCACTTTTTTGTTCATTCTAGCTCTTGAACAGACATATAAGACTGTATAAGAAAATTGCTGGATGAAAATTAAAAGAGAAACGTATCAACTAAGACCATTTGCTGACATTTTGGTGGTTATTTTGCAAGACCCTTTGGAAGAAATAGAAAAATAAAGGATTTTGGTGCATTAGCTGGATTCAGAATTACTAATGACAATGGTGTTAACAAAAATATGAACAAAAAGAATTGAAAGAAAAGTTCTTTACAATTATCTAGGTAATAAATAAATCAATGTGATATATGGAGGATTTCAATTATCTTAACATCTATTAGGATAAAATTGGACAACATTTGAGAGATCCAACAAATTCCTAACATGCCTCACAGACAACATTGTCCAAAAACTGAAGGAGACAATATACTAATAGGGAAGAAATGGTTGAGGAAGCAGCAGGTATAAGAATCTTAGAGAATGTCACCAGAATATAAGGAAATAGATTGAATCTATAAGGAGAGGTCAAGAAGGCTAAGGCATAAAATGAGTTAAGGTTTACAATAAAGATGAGAAATAATATTAAAAAAGTATCTTTTGCATTAAGCTGAATAAAAGTCAAAAAGGTGGTCAGTGAACTGGCTGAAGAAGATGATAGCAGAGTAACAGATAATATGAAAATCTGCTTAATTCCTACTTTTCATCTGCATTTTTGCAAAAGAAAAAAATCCAGTCTGTCAGCAGTTAAGGGACAGAAAAGAAATGCAGGTAAAAATAGGCAAGGGAGTGGTGAGAAAACACCTGACTAAGGAGGAAAAGTGAACCCAAGAAACTATAGACTAAACAACTTGACATTAATATCTAGGAAAATCCTAGAAAAGAAAATCAAACAGTAAGTTTGCAAACATTTAAATAGGAATAAGGTGGTTTTTAGAAGCCAGGATCAGTTTATTAAAAAGAAGGAGATGCAAGACCTTACTGCTTTTTTGACAACGTGACTAAATTAATACACCAATAAAACAGTGTACAGTGTTTTGTAAGGCATTTGATAGAGTTGACTGTAGCCTTCTGCTTGATAAAATGGAACAATGTGATATTGATGATCTCACTACCAGATGGTTCTTAGTGGATCTGGGCCTATATGGAGAAAACTATGAGATGAGGTACCTCAGGACTTTCTCTTAGGCCTAGTGTTCCACATTTTTACAAATTAATTTTTTTACAAAGAGATAATAATTATGCTCAGCAAAATCTGCAGATGACACAAAGCTGGTGAGACTTGCTTACAGCTAAGAAGACAGCATCATGCTTCAAAAGGTTCTCGATAGATTGAACAGTGGACCTTCTCCAACAACAAAAAATGTTGAATGGTAAAAATTGTATGATTCTGCATTTTTATAGGAAAAATTATACGTACAGGTACAAGATAGGCATTACCTGATTCAACATTAGTACTTGTGAAAAGAATCTGAGGGCCTGATAAATTGAAATTAAGCATGAGCCAGCAGTGTGTTGCAGCTGTCCAAACAGCCAATGCAATCTTGGGCTGCATCAACACAAATATATGAATATGTGAATATAACAAAATGATAGCTTGGCTATATACCGCACCGATTAGAAAAGTAATTGGTGTCATTATGTGCCTTCTACAATGCCTCTGTGAATCAAAAGGCAATGCTGAAGATCCAGTGGCTCTTTTTCCCCCTTTCTTTTGCTACAAAGAGTGCAAGAACCTGATTTGGCCTACAATACTGTCAAGCAGCAGATCGCCCATCTATGCCACTAGTATATAGTTTAGAAAACATCTAATTCAGAAGAAGTAATTAGGGTGCTATATCTTCATATAGGTCTGCTCTGCCTACACGTAATTCTTATGTGGAGACAAAGAAATCTCAAATCAAGCACCAGATTTGCCTTCAAAGTGAGCCTTCCTGAAGGAATTATAGTGTATTATTATCCCAATCAACCATCATCTTCATCTTCCTCCTCCTCATCAGTAAACAGTCCAAATTGTCAATAATTTTCATCACAGTCATGTTTTTCTGCTGGAGCTGCCTTCCAATGCTACTTTCTATGAATAATTCAGTTTAGAGGCCTTTATTGAAGAAACATGAATATCTTCCACAGACATTTTCTTCCATTTGTTGTTTCTCCTAACATTGTCTTAGTATTCCAAGGATCCCACCATTCATTCAGTGATCCTTCAATGATTTATTGGGATTTAATTCCGGGTCCAAAATCAGGACTATACTTATGCTTGAGGAAATTGTTCCCTCAAACTAATGACAATTAAATATACCAGTATTTAGAAATATTTCCAATGATTACATTTTTTTTGGAATATATTATAAACAAATCAAAACTGCTAAAGGGGCTGATAATATTAGCATAAACTCTATCCACAAGTCTCTGTTCGGTCCTCAATGAGTTAACACAGTACATCAAGTGGAAGAAAGAAAAATGAGAGAAACTCCAAAGCAGAAGAATGTGAAATTTGACTCTGGACAGTTTGCATATTTCTACTGACAGATTTAGCAATTTTTCAAACAGAAAATTATGCCAACATCAAACTCTTGCAGGTATTCACTACCATCGTCAATTCCCTTTTCTGATTGTTTAAGTTTAATAAAACAAGTATGCTGTTGGCAATCAGGTGAATGCAATTCCAGGGATAATTCAGAAGAGAAAGCAACCTACGTTCTCCCCGTTCCTTTTTGTCTATACAATTTTCATAAATGCAGAATCAAGTATCTTATTTACCTATGCCGACATTCCCCTCTTTCCTGAATACTGTCTGAATTTCTTTCTTTTCATTTAATGTCCACTGCATCAGCAAGTCCTCCATTATGTTATATCACTCTGAAATGTTTGGGAGTAACACATAACAATTTTGTGGGCATTTTTTTCAGATCACAGGCCATTTTAATAGTGTCCCAGAAACCTTATTACTCAAGATAGTGGTGACCCCCGTCCCCCCAAAAAAGGGTGGAATCAGGAAAAAATGTAAATTCAATTCAATATAGTTAACAATATCAATATCCTTGCGTTTAAATACTTTGCTTTCTTTCATAATTACTTGGTTACAACTTCACCCAAGGTTTTGAAGGCCGTATATTTTGGCTCTCTGCTATACAGACTACTAAATATTCATAGTTTAAATATTTGAAATTAAAACAACACTTTTCTTGTATCAAATTGTAGATTGGGGCAAGGGCTTGTTATTTTGTGTGGCCCGATGTAACAATGGCAGCTAATTTAATAGCATTAAAAGCTATTTCAAAAAGTACCCACAGTCTATTTGAGTTGCACTGAATTCTATAAGCAGTTCAGAATATTCAGTTAGAACAATTAAATTATTCCAGAACTGAGAAGAAATTTTGGAAGGGATTGGCAGTTTGGTTTTCTAGGCAAAACTTAAAATGTATGCACTGAAAGAGGAATAAGGTTCAGCTGCGCAGTTCCATCTTGTTCCAACTGTGACTATCACAGCCCAACTGTATGTCAGTTAAAAAGATAATGTCATGCAGAAAATTAAGACCATCTGATGAAATAATGAAATGAAACTCAGTCGGAGAAAGCATCTATTCACGTATAACAGTTTGCACATCAAAGCAGAAAAATCTGCATAAGAAAACGTCAAGATTTGAACATTTGGGCTAAATGAGACTGTTTTAGGGAGCGACGTCTATGTGAATGTTAGGGCAAGGCTGCTTATAATACTGTAATGTGACAGAGATGAACAGTTTTAAAATATGACATAGATATAGATGATAGATAGATAGATAGATAGATAGATAGATAGATAGATAGATAGATAGATAGATAGATAGACAGACAGACAGACAGATGATAGAGAGAGAGAGAGATAAATAGAGAGAAATAATAGGTAGAAGAGATAGATAGAGAGATAGAGAGATAGAGAGATGATAAAGAGATGATAGAGAGATAGAGAGAGATAGAGAGAGATAAATAATAGGTAAAAGAGATAGATAGATAGATAGATAGATAGATAGATAGATAGATAGATAGATAGATGATAGAGAGATAGAGATAAATAATAGGTAGAAGAGATAGAGAGAGAGAGAGAGAGAGAGAGAGAGAGAAGATAATTTGTCGATTCAGTCTAGATGAGAAAATGTTTAATATATCAGGTTCCCCATCTGAAATTTTAATTTGGGGGACAATTAACTGTTGTGATGATAGCTATACTTTTATTTAAAGGGCAATACTGTAGAGCAGGGGTGTCACATGCTGGCAATGCCCACCCCCAGTTTAGTGAAGGGTGAAAAATTTGCGATACGTCACGTAACGGCATGTCCTCGCGAGATTGACACCACTGCTATAGAGTATTCATTGTTTGATAAATCTTTATCGTTGTCTTTTTACTAAGCACTTTATCTTTTTACAGCTGCATATCACATGGAAGAATCACATTTTTAGAGTGTTCTGGATGTTAAATGTTTCCTCTCTGATCTGCACTTTAGTGCTCTACCTTCAAGTTTCCTAATGTTTTTCAACAGAACTGTTCTTGGATTAGAAGAACAATGTCAAGTAATGCAAACCAATAAACTGTGGGAAGAGTTTGTTCAATCAGTAATGTACCAAATTTGTTCTTAAAAATCGACCATAAATCCATTTTAGGAGGCAAATGCATACTTAAGCAAACAGGTATTTGCTGTCATTTCTGATATCCCCCTCACCTGGTAGCAATTTGCAAACAAAATGAATCTTGGCTAGGTTCCCACAGTATGCTAATCTAAGATAAAATCATATTGTGTGTTATGGAAACCCAGCTGTTGCCTTAGCGTGTTAGGTAAACCAGACCATCAAGTTCAGTCATAACATAATTTACTTGTTCGAGGATAGCATACTATGTGAATGCGGCCATTTCCTTTTGTGAACCCAAATTTAATATCTGTATCCAGTTTTTTTTTTATATTTTCCTTAACCCTATATATCCCTATCTAATAAAACAAAATCTGATGCCATTAGTTTGAGAATGCCCTGCCCTCCAAGAATGGGAAATAAAGTCCAGGAGTATTAAATATAGCCTTCTAGTCTTCTGAGAGGAGATTAGAAATGAGACCTTTCACTGCCCATTTCTAACAATGTGAAATCATTGCAAGCAATAGTATTGATTATATTTAATCTATTATTTAAGTGCAGCATCAGACGTGGGTCAGAATATCATGCATTGCCAGTCTTCCTACTGGTTGCCTAATCTTTCTCCAGCCGATTCTGCTGCCAAAATACTTTACGTTAATCTCAAATTAAACACTAGCTCCTGTTTAGAAATGCAGAATCCATGCCCACATAGCTACAATTATAAACTCAGTCAGTATCCACACAAAGGGCAAATTATCTAAACTTAAAACAGACCCTGATTAACCCTTCCATTACATTTAATTGAAAGCCCTGGGAAAATCACATATCTTGATGCATCTCATCATGGCAGCCTCAGGTACCTTGTAAAAACAATGCAGTAGTTATTCTTTGTGCTATTTTCAGGAAATAGTTTATGCAAAAGATCACCTTCATTCCTCATTGTATCACATACATCTCTGTTTTATATTTCATTGTGGTTTTTGAATAAGATTAGGGACTAGTGATTACACTTGGTGATCAAACCTACTGACCTGTTATTTATTATGAATGGTGCGCTTACTATGTGTTTACTATGTACTGAGACTCTGTTAAATGAGGTTCTTGATGCTTTCACCTACTGATCTTTACCACTGCTTAATATTAGTGGATGCTGAATTAAAATAAAAAATATGAAGTATTTATTAGGCATGTGTGCGACATTTTAATGTGAAACATTTCAAGCTCAAGCACTCTATTTTGAGATAGAAAGTTATTTTCAGTTTGAAATGAATAGTCCTGACAATGCCAGATGTTTCAAACTCAAAATAGGGGAGTGTTACGTTCAAAACACTTACGTATCAGCTAAAATGACTTATTTGAACGCAAAATGTTTTGAATTCAAAATACTAGCAAATGTTCTGCTAGCATTTATTATAACCTTATATAACATTTGCATATTCCAAATCCTTTTTCTGTAAAATTGCAACTGCTGATAACAGTAATAAAAACAACTTTAATTACAATCTGACACCAGATAACAACATGATACAGTACATTCCAAAGAAATAAAATATCTAGAAGGTAAACATAATAAAAAGAAAAATGAAATAGGTTAGGAATAAAAATGGAAAACAAATAAAATTGGAAAAAATAAGTAAATAGTTACTGATCAGTCTTTTCCCGGGATGAGGGTAATCAGCCTCTAAGATGTTTGTTAGATTATAAACTGTGTGTAAAATGTAAAATGTTACTCTTGTAAAAGCAATTGCAGAAAACCTAGCTATTTTCCTAGGATTTTCAGAAAGCACATCAGCTAAAAGAAGTTGAGTTTTCACCTCATGAGACCAGCCAGAACAATTTTGACAACAGGGGGTTTATTAACTCTACAAGACAAGTTGTATAAAGAAGGGCAGCACAAAGAAACATAGGCAACGGATTCCATATCCTCCCAGTTGGCAAGGCCATGAGTGTTCTTAGATAGAGCTATTATTACATATCAATATGAAAAGCAAGAAACTGAATCTCTCCAAAGAGAAAGAGTTTCGATGCGACATCCTCAGAATGTTCATTAGGTAATATTCTGGGATTAAAAAAAAACAACAACTTCCATGTACACCACCCATGACTTGGGGGAGGGCTAATCCTGGTGAAGACCGATATCAAAAGCATATCTGCATTCTAGGTTGGGACCCTCTGGTTCTAGTAAAATTAGATATTCACCTATGGATGAATTCAATGCCTTTTTTTCCTAAGCTGAATGCAAACTCTATCCAGGATAGTTAGAGCAGTCGAATAGCCGTCTGAGAAAATGAATTGAACTCAAAATCTAAGCAAAGTCTCCTCTGAGTTCCCATAGAAGCAGGGCCCGATTCCAAACAGAACCAAGGACTGAGTATATTCCAGGTCACTTGGAGAAGAAGAGACCTTAAAATCCTTGGCTGAACCGCTTCAATGGGATCGAGATCTTTATAAGGGCAAATCTGAGAGTGATACAGTAGAAAGCTAATTAACTGAGCTCTAAAGATTTTAATAGCCACTGGCATAGTTACTCTCCTTCCCCACTGCCTGGCAACTCCTGATCTCATTTTGGGACGAACTGTATCTGCCAGTAGAACAGATTACTCCTCTGACTGTCACAAAGTCTTAAGAACAACTTACAGTGAGATGCAACACAAGCAGTATATCTCATGCCTTCATTTTCCAGCTCAAACAGCTTTCATGGGAAAATATGGCACAAAAAAAGCAAGCTGAAATTAATTGAAATGATTAAAATTAATTAAGCAACAAAGAACTGCTTTTTTTAAAAAAATATTATTTGTATTGTCACCATTATTTGAAAAACAGCAATCTGTTAAGTTTTGCACTGTTGAGAAAAAAGCCCTCAGGATAAAAAGCAAAACTGCAGTTATAGGGTTGTTAACTGTGAAAAGTATGCGTCCGTATAAATGGGCACATTTCTTGCAACAAGAAGGAACATTGGCTTACCTGAAGGTTCCTTCTATATACGCTGCGTGAGAGTCCAAAGCAATGGGTTGTTAACTTCATCTGATTGGCCTGAGACTGAGTTGAATTTGTTTAAACACACCTCCTCTTCCTGTTTAGCTCCAGTTTATGAACGAAGAAGCGGTATTGGAGAAGACAAACTCAACTTGAAACCGTAAAATGGAACAATAACTTCCAGATTCCTGTGTATAGAAAAAAAGAAGTAAAATAGGGCGGGGTTGGACTCTCACGCAGAGTACATAGAAGGAACCTTTAGGTAAGCCAATGTTCCTTCTCCTGTATGCTGCTAAGAGAGTCCAAAGCAATGGACCCAAGCTAAATATTCCTAGGGCGGGAAATAGAAGATTGGGAAGACTCAGCAACAGGAAGAACTCGCTGCAGAACCCTCCGTCCGAATGAGGCCTCGGCTGAGGCAAATTGGTCCATCTTGTAGTTTTTAATAAATGGCGAAGGAGAGGCCCACGTGGCTGCTCTGCAGATGTCCAAGATAGAGGCTTGAGTGGCCCAGGCAGCTGTGGTGACTGCGCTGCAGGTGGAGTGTGCAGTGATGCGGCCTGGAAGATGGTGTTTCTGCTGGTCGTAGGCCATGGAAATACAGGCCTTCATCCACCTGCCTATGGTGGATGGGGAGACTTTGGTGCCCAGAACCCTTGGTTGAAAAGAAACAAATAGGGATTCTGTCTTCCTAAATGGAGCTGTTCTGTCGAGGTAAATACGCAAGGCCCTTCGTACGTCCAGCGTGTGCCATCGACGCTCTGATGGATGCTTGGGATGAGGACAAAAATCCGGTAAGATGACCTCTTGAGACCTATGAAAGCATGTGTTTATTTTAGGAAGGAAGGTAGGGTCTAAACGGAGAATGACTCTGTTAGAGTGAAAAATGCATAAGTCTTTTCTGACCGAAAGGGCAGCCATCTTGGAGATCCTGTGGGCTGAGGTTATGGCTATGAGAAGGCAACTTTAAAGGTTAAGAGCTTGAGACTGGAGGAGCTCAAGGGTTCGAAAGGGGAAGACGTAAGCATCTGAAGGACAAGGGTTAGGTCCCAGGTAGGGTATCTGTGGACCGGAGGCGGGCGCAGATTGTAAGCTCCCCTTAGAAAACGTCGGATACGGGGGTGTTGAGAAAGTGTGGAGGTCCCGTCACAGAATAGAACAGTGGCAAGAGCTGCAACCTGCCGGCGGATGGTGTTGGTGGCCAAACCCTTGTCCAATCCGTCCTGGAGGAATTGCAGGATATGTCTAATGGAGGCAGAAGTGGGTTCTATTCAATGTCTAAGACACCAGAGATGGAATGATGACCATGTGGCCTCGTAAATACGCGTTGTGGATGGGCGTCTAGAAGCCAGAAGGGTGGAGATGACCCCCATGGAATGCTTTTCTTTCCTTAGTATCTCCCGGTCAAGTGCCAGACGGTTAGTTGGTAACATTGAGGTTTTGGGTGAAGAATGGCTCCTTGGCGTAGAGAAATCTGATCCAGTGGAATTCGCCAAGGTGGATCGATGGACAGGCTCACCAGATCCGCAAACCAACTCCGTCGAGGCCAATAAGGGGCTATGAGGAGGACTTCCGCCTTCTGTTCCAAGATTTTTTGAATGACCCTTGGCAGAAGGGGGGTCGGGGGGAAGGCATAAAGAAGGCCCCGGGGCCACTGACATCGGAGGGCATCTGTTCCTTCTGCTCCTGGTGTTTGGAACCTGGAGAAGAACCTTGGAAGTTGTTTGTTGGTTGGGCTGGCAAAGAGGTCTACTATGGGTTGGCCGAATTTGATCGTGATGGTGAGAAACAGATTCGGATGTAGTTGCCACTCTGATTGATTGATGGTCGTCCTGCTCAGCCAATCCACTTGTGTGTTGGCGACTCCGGATATGTGGGCTGCCTGTAGTGAGAGAAGATGTTTTTCTGCCCACAGGCCTATGGCTGCAGCAAAGAACTGCTTTTTAAAAAAAATATTTGTATTGTCACCATTATTTGAAAAACAGCAATCTGTTAAGTTTTGCACTGTTGAGAAAAAAGCCCTCAGGATAAAAAGCAAAACTGCAGTTATAGGGTTGTTAACTGTGAAAAGTATGCGTCCGTATAAATGGGCACATTTCTTGCAACAAGAAGGAACATTGGCTTACCTGAAGGTTCCTTCTATATACGCTGCGTGAGAGTCCAAAGCAATGGGTTGTTAACTTCATCTGATTGGCCTGAGACTGAGTTGAATTTGTTTAAACACACCTCCTCTTCCTGTTTAGCTCCAGTTTATTAACGAAGAAGCGGTATTGGAGAAGACAAACTCAACTTGAAACCGTAAAATGGAACAATAACTTCCAGATTCCTGTGTATAGAAAAAAAGAAGTAAAATAGGGCGGGGTTGGACTCTCACGCAGCGTACATAGAAGGAACCTTTAGGTAAGCCAATGTTCCTTCTCCTGTACGCTGCTAAGAGAGTCCAAAGCAATGGGATATACCCAAGCTAAATATCCCTAGGGCGGGAAATAGAAGATTGGGAAGACTCAGCAACAGGAAGAACTCGCTGCAGAACCCTCCGTCCGAATGAGGCCTCGGCCTCGGCAAATTGGTCCATCTTGTAGTTTTTAATAAATGGTGAAGGAGAGGCCCACGTGGCTGCTCTGCAGATGTCCAAGATAGAGGCTTGAGTGGCCCAGGCAGCTGTGGTGGCTGCGCTGCGGGTGGAGTGTGCAGTGATGCGGCCTGGAAGATGGTGTTTCTGCTGGTCGTAGGCCATGGAAATACAGGCCTTCATCCACCTGCCTATGGTGGATGGGGAGACTTTGGTGCCCAGAACCCTTGGTTGAAAGGAAACAAATAGGGATTCTGTCTTCCTAAAAGGAGCTGTTCTGTTGAGGTAAATACACAAGGCCCTTCGTACGTCCAGCGTGTGCCATTGACGCTCCGATGGATGCTTGGGATGAGGACAAAAATCCGGTAAGATGACCTCTTGAGACCTATGAAAGCTTGTGTTTATTTTAGGAAGGAAGGTAGGGTCTAAACGGAGAATGACTCTGTTAGAGTGAAAAATGCATAAGTCTTTTCTGACCGAAAGGGCAGCGATCTCGGAGATCCTGCGGGCTGAGGTTATGGCTATGAGAAAGGCAACTTTAAAGGTTAAGAGTTTGAGACTAGAGGAGCTCAAGGGTTTGAAAGGGGAAGACGTAAGCATCTGAAGGACAAGGGTTAGGTCCCAGGTAGGGTATCTGTGGACCAGAGGCGGTTGCAGATTGTAAGCTCCCCTTAGAAAACGTCGGATACGGGGGTGTTGAGAAAGTGTGGAGGTCCCGTCACAGAATAAAACAGTGGCAAGAGCTGCAACCTGCCGGCGGATGGTGTTGGTGGCCAAACCCTTGTCCAATCCGTCCTGGAGGAATTGCAGGATATGTCTAGTGGAGGCAGAAGTAGGTTCTATTCGATGTCTAAGACACCAGCGATGGAATGATGACCATGTGGCCTTGTAAATACGCGTCGTGGATGGGTGTCTAGAAGCCAGAAGGGTGGAGATGACCCCCATGGAATGCTTTTCTTTCCTTAGTATCTCCCAGTCAAGTGCCAGACGGCTAGTTGGTAACATTGAGGTTTTGGGTGAAGAATGGCTCCTTGGCGTAGAGAAATCTGATCCAGTGGAATTCGCCAAGGTGGATCGATGGACAGGCTCACCAGATCCGCAAACCAACTCCGTCGAGGCCAATAAGGGGCTATGAGGAGGACTTCCGCCTTCTGTTCCAAGATTTTTTGAATGACCCTTGGCAGAAGGGGGGTCGGGGGGAAGGCATAAAGAAGGCCCCGGGGCCACTGACATCGGAGGGCATCTGTTCCTTCTGCTCCTGGTGTTTGGAACCTGGAGAAGAACCTTGGAAGTTGTTTGTTGGTCGGGCTGGCAAAGAGGTCTACTATGGGTTGGCTGAATTTGATCGTGATGGTGAGAAACAGATTCGGATGTAGTTGCCACTCTGATTGGTCGATGGTCGTCCTGCTCAGCCAATCCGCTTGTGTGTTGGTGACTCCGGATATGTGGGCTGCCTGTAGTGAGAGAAGATGTTTTTCTGCCCACAGGCCTATGGCTGCAGCCTCTTTCATCAATATGCGGGATCGGATGCCTCCCTGACGGTTCACATGGGCCTTCGTGGTAGTGTTGTCCGTCAGCAGTAGCACATGATGGCTTGAGAGCTGCGCTTGGAAGTACTTGAGAGCCAGGTGAGCAGCTCTCATTTCCAACCAGTTGATGTCGTTCTTGAGGTCATTGGGAGACCAACGACCTTGAGTCACCTGGTCTAGTAGGTGAGCACCCCAGCCGTAGAGACTTGCATCCGTGGTGAGGACAAGATGGCAATGTTCCTGAAATGAGCAGCCCTTTGTCAGGGCTGGTGACAACCACCACTATAGAGACTTTCTGACCTTTGGGGGCAGAGGAATCCTGATTTCGGTATGGCTGTTGCCTGTTCTTTGGTGTGGGAGAAGTAACCATTGTAGGGGTCATGAATGAAGACGTGCCCAAGGCACGATCGACAGACAAGAGACCATCTTTCCCAATAACTGTGAGAGCAGCGAAAGTGGAACCCTCTTGAATGCTTTTACCTTTTTTGTCGTGTCTCTTATGTTGAGAAGACGGTCTCGGGAAAGAAACACCTGGCATGATCTGGTGTTGATTCTTGCTCCCAGATGGACAATTTTGGTCATAGGTATTAGATGGCTCTTTTCTCTGTTGACCGAAAAGCCGTGATTCTGTAGGGATTGAATTGTTACCTGTAAGTCCCGTAACGCCTGCTGGGCAGAAGACGACAGAATCAATATATCGTCCAGGTAACATTGCATTCTTACTGGAATTGTATGAAGGTGGGCCGCCACAGCATCCAGAATCTTGGTGAAGGTACGAGGAGCGGAAGATAGACCAAAGGGCAGGGCCCTGTATTGAAAGTGGGCCCCGGCATAACTGAACCTGAGAAAACGTCTGTGGGCTGGTCTGATGGGTACATGTAGATAGGCCTCCTTGAGGTCAATGGATGTTAGATAGTCCCCTCTTCTGATGCTTCCTAAGATTGAATTGAGGGAGTGCATCTTGAATCTGCGATATTTGATGTGAAGGTTCAGTTGCTTCAGGTCTAAGATGGCTCTGGTGCCGCCTGATTTTTTGTCTACTAAGAAAAGAATTGAATAGAAGCTGGTCCCCTGGTGAGGCGTGGGAACCGGTTCTATGGCACTGATGGACAGCAGGTGTTGAATCTCGGCTTCCATTTGAGCCCTCTTGGTAGGTTCTTTGGGAATATGGCATTGGATGAACCTCCTTGGAGGTTCTGAATTGAATTTGAGGGAGAGACCAAGGGTGATGGTTTGCAGTACCCAGGCGTCGGTTGTCGTGTGGGACCAGGTAGGGATGAACTTGGTAAGACGACCGCTGATGGGATCCTGGTCGGGATAGTCATTTGTTCCTGCGATAAGGTCGAAAGGTCCACGGGAGGGACGTCTGGTCTGGGATTGCCTGGTCCTGTCACGAAAGGACTGCCTGTCCTGAAACCTGTCAGGAGGTGGCTGGAAGGAACGTTGATAAACCAGGGATTGGAACCCGGGATCCTGGGTACAAAAAGGCTGTCTGCGATAAGGAAGAGAAGGACGTCTGTCTGAACGTCTAGAGACGTAGGGAAGAATCTTACGTTTATCCTTTCCTTCAACTAAAATAGGGTCTAAGGCTTCGCCAAAGAGAGATCCACCCTTAAATGGGGCAGCCGCCAACCGCCATTTGGTCTTCATGTCGGCTTGCCATTGTCTGAGCCATAACAGCCTCCTGGAGGTGATGCTGGAGGCAAGGGCTCGGGATGCAAATTTTGCAGAATTAAGGGTAGCATCCGCAGTGAATTCGGCAGCCGCTACCAATTTATTTATGTCCTGATGTAATCTGGAGTCATCCTGAGGAATCCTCTCCTGCATTTGTCTGAGCCATATCAAAGAGGTTCTTGCGAAGAATGAGGCTGCTGTGGCAGGTCTGATAGCCCATGCAGCCGCTTGATGGGTTTTGCGGGTGGAGAGTTCCGCTCTGCGGTCTTCAGTTCGGAAACCATTTGCTGCATCTGAAGGTATAATGTTGGAGGAAGAAGCCAGAGTGGCAATTGGAGTGTCTATGGTAGGAACCTTGAGGAGGTCCTCAAGATCTTGATCCGTCGTGTACATCTTTTTGTCTGAGCCCCTAGGAGTAGGAATGGCACCAGGGTGACCCCATTGACGCTGGATGATGTCCAAGAAGAGCTTGGGTGATGGAACTACCCGTTGCTCTGAGACTGGTTCAGTAAAGAGGAATTTGTTGGGGTCTGACGGATCTGAAGCTCCCTCAGATTGGCGTAAGGCAACCCCCATGTTGGCCGTAATTTTTGCCTTGTGTAGTAATGTATAGAAAAGCTCATGGCGAAAAAGGCCGGTGGGAGCAGGTTTGTCTGGGGCAGACTCTTCGTCTTCAGACAGATTATACTCTGCTATGTCTTCCTCCCCCAAAAAGGAATCCTCACTATGGTGTGAAGGGGTTGGAGAGCGTGTACGCAGCACGCGTTATCTGGGTGGGTGGCTTTCAGAATGGAGTCTTTGGTCAGAGCTGCCCGAAGGAGATGGAGCTGGAAAACCTCTCTGAGTGAAGGCAGTATCAATGCCTTGAGAAATGGTTGAGAAATGATAAGATGACATATATCCTGAGAAATGGCAGGATTACTGTCCTCTCTGTGGGAGACTCCCGCAACTGTGGGAGTGAAAGTGGCAGATGGTGCCTGATGTGGAGGCTCAGGCATGGTTCTGGAAGAATCACCAAAAACTGTACAAATTGTTTCCTGGTTTTCTCCTGAGCCACTAGGGATAGTGGGAGATCATCCAGGCTGATTTAATAGAGGAGAATCCTCAGTTAGTGGAGGTGAAGAAGAAACTCTGATACTCTCTGGAGGGACAGAAGTTTCCCTTCCTTCCTCTGCTAATTTTTGTTTTGCTTTATCAAATTGCCTATCCAAGGCACGTTGTCTTCTTGAGGCATCTCTCTCTGCAGCAGCAGAGGTTTGGAGAGAGGTAGAAGACTTGGATTTGGTGGCAGAAGCCCTTGACTTGGATCTGCTCTTGTGAGGGGGAGGAGCCACGCTAGTAAGGTGTCCTTGGGAGGGCGAGGCAGAAGCCCGGGAAGGAGATCTGCTGCGATCCGCCATCTTGGAAATGAGGCCTAGTGGTTATCAGAGGCCTTGGAAATATGCCCAAATAGTATTGTGGCCCTGATCTGAGAATCCTGGAATAAGATCAAACAATAAGGGCTAGTTAGCACCAAGCTGACACCACAGCTGGAAAAATGCATTCAAAGGCTGCCTGGGGGGTTGCGTGGGGGGGGTGTTCCCCAAATGGCGCGAAGCAGGCACCACTGCTCCTAAAGCGCCTATTTACTGCAGCATTGGCAGGGGAAGCTTGCCTCCAACACCACGGATCTTTTTCTCCACCCCTGCAAGCGCGAAGCCGACACCACGGCTTCTCCTGCGCTCCGCTGGCCTCCACTTACAGTTTGGCAAGGTCCAGCGATGTCTGGTCCTCAATCCGGCGATTTTACGAGGCTTGAGAGCCTCGGAGTGGAAAAAAATGGCCGGCGGCATTCCGGCGGCTCAGCTGAGTGGCGCTGGGCTCCGCGTGAAGCGCGAGCCTCTTTCCCTGCCACTCAGACTCCCAGCAGTCAAAAGAAAACAATTGGGCACTTTAAAAACAGTTTTGAGAATTTTTCCTAAGTTATTGAAATCCTATGAGTTGATAAAAGAGTCAAAAGCAATGGAGGTAGTCTCTCTATGGCTGACTGAGTTAATAAACTGGAGCTAAACAGGAAGAGGAGGTGTGTTTAAACAAATTCAACTCAGTCTCAGGCCAATCAGATGAAGTTAACAACCCATTGCTTTGGACTCTCTTAGCAGCGTACAGGAGAAAAAATAATTCATCCCAACAACTAAGTTTAGCAAACACCTTTCCTGCTTCCCATTTATCTCAAAAATGGGAAGGCATTTTTTTTTCTACACCTGAGTTAAAAATAATAAACAGTGCACTGATAATAAGTAATAGCTTATTTTTCTTTCACTTTTAGAAGTTGATGTTTCTGCATGCCTTCACTCTGTTTTGTTTTGTTTTTAGAAAAGCCGCACTATAGAAGAGTATTTGGGCATCCTCACTTGAACAACCAGACAATAAATTCTGAGCAACCTGCTGTTAGACCAGTTGCATCTGTCAAGATTTACATTTTATTTACTCAGTCTAGAAATAGTTCTGGTGTCAAGGCCACTGATTTTCTATTACCTTAAATGAGATACAGATAATGAAAATATGTCCCCAAATTGTGTTCATAATACTCTTCTGTGTCCAGAATCCATTTATTAGATTATTATTGAAGATATCACAAAACCGATGTTCATCTGTAAGAACTAAGAATGAGCAATCTTTATGAAAGTGTATTCCTGTTCGGAAATATGCAACAAAATAATGACAAATGTTTATGCAGTCCTCTCATCCGATAGAGCAGTGATGGCAAACCTATGGCACACATACCACAGGTGGCACACGGAGCCATGGGCATGCGAGCCAATGCTCAGGTCAGCTCCACCATGCATACCCGTGTGCCTCCCACCAGCCAGCTGATTTTTGGGTCTCTTCCAGGAGGCGCGTGTGCATGTGCAGGGGGATGGGGCACCCCTATGCCCCGTTTTTGGGCCCAGGAGGCTTCAGGGAGGCCTGCTAGCATCAAAACGGGGGTCGCACACACATGCACGGGGGGAGAGCAGAGTGGTCACGCGCACATTCACAGGGTGGGGCCTGGGGGTGGGCATTGCATTATGGGTGTTGGCACGCACATGCACACTTTTGGCACCCAAGGAAAAAAGGTTCACCATCACTACTATAGAGGATCTTAATTCATTACTTTAAATTTTTATACACAGAGACACACATTAATTCATAAGTGCATTGTATCAGGGTTTAATCTTTCAGTTCCATGAAGACTGAACTTCACAATCATAATGTGCTAATTGCTGTAAACTGCCATAAGATTTTCATGCATTTTCTATTGCATTCACAACGTATATATTTTCTGTTATATCATTATTCAGTCAAAGTAACAATACAAGATGGAAAAATGCAAGCTCAATGAATTTTCTGTACTGTAATTATTTAATTCTGGTTTCTAGTGCCAAAGATATAATTAATATATATATATATATATATATATATATTTTTATTCAAAAAGTTTTAGAAAATTTTTTCCCCCCTTTCCCCCCCTCCTCCCCCCTCCCTTCGCAACCCTCCCCCGACTTCCCGGAACGAGCACAAGGTATAGTTAAAAGTAAAACAAACATATGCTAAAAGTTTTCGTCCCAACTTAATTATACCCTACAATCATCAATTCCTAACTTCCCCAAAAGCAATCAAAATAATACATCATAATCATTCAAAACAGTCTGATAACTCTTAGTCTGATATCTACGTTGAATATAGTCAATCCATTTTTCCATTCCTTTAAGTATCTTTCTTGCGTATTGTCTTTCAAAAGGCTGATATCTTCGCCATCTCAGCCAAATTGGCAACTTTCAATATCCATTCTTCTATTGTTGGTACTTCTTTTTCTTCCAATATTGTCCTATTAGTAATCTTGCTGCAGTTATTAGATTTAAAATCAATTTAGTCTCAATTACTGTACAATCCGTAATAATTCCCAACAAGAAAAATTGCGGCAGGAACTTTATCTTCTTTTCAGAACATTTTGTAAAATCCACCAAATTTTTATCCAAAAGGCCTTTATGTCCTTACAAGTCCACCAAATGTGAAAATATGTAGCGTCATCACAATTACATCTCCAACATTTTGCTTGCATTTCTGGATACATACGATAATTTTTAGGATCTAGATGCCATCTATAAAACATTTTATAAAAATTTTCCTCAGATTCTGTGCCTCGTGAATTTAACATTTCTAACCCAAATTTTTCCCACGTTTCCAATAATATTGGCTCCTGAAATTTTTGTGCCCTCTTTATCATACAGTCCTTTACCAAGTGGCTTTCAGAAACTATTACAAGTAACACATCATACAATCTCTTTATATGCTCCTGAGACTGATTTCTAATCTGCTTTACCAAATTTCCCTCGTTCTGCTCTATACCAATTTTTTGATCTCCTTCCATCTAGCATGTAATTGCTCATATTGAAACCAAGTATAATTTTTCCCTTCCTCTCTTAATACTTGCGGAGATTTTAACTGCTAATTACCTCTTTCAGTATACAAAAGATCTTTATATGTAATCATTTCCTGATTCTGTTCTATGTTTATATTTTCTACTGTATGTCTAGGACATGCCCATATAGGAACCTTATAATTTAGTTTATAAGAGTATTTTTCCAAACACGCAGAAGGGCATTTCTTAGCACATGATTTTTAAAGGCCTTATCCACTTTTTGTCATAAATTAAATATGCATGCCATCCATATAACAAATCATAACCTTCTATATTCAAAATTCTGTCCTCTGTTAAATTAAACCAATCACTTATTGCAGAGAGAGCAGCTGCTTCATAATATAATTTAAAATTAGGCATTTTAAACCTCCCTTTCCGAGAATCTTGAATTATTTTCATTTTAACCCTAGCTTTTTACCTTCCCATATAAATTTGTTAATTCCTTCTGCCATTCCTCAAGATTCTTATCTTTCTTAATTATTGGTATCATCTGAAAGAGGAATAAAAATCTAGGTAAAACATTCATTTTAATAGCAGCAATTCTCCCCAGCAAAGATAATTGCAATTTTTCCAAACAATCAACTCCTTCTGAACTTTTGCCATAAAACCTCATAGTTATTCTTATACAATTTCACATTTGATGATGTAATATAAACCCTAAATACTTAACCTTCTTTACAATTTCAAATCCTGTTACTTCCTCTAGTTTTTCTTTCTGTTGTCTGGCCATATTTTTATTATCACTTTTGTCTTTTCTGATTTACCTTAAACCCTGAGACATTCCCATATTGATCAATTATTTCCAACAAAGATTTACTAGAATTTATAGGGTTTGTTAAAGTAATCACCAAATCATCTGCAAAAGCTCTTAACTTATATTCATACTGTCTAACTCTAATTCCTCTATCTCCTTTACTTCTCGTATTTTATCCAATAATGGTTCTAGAGTTAAAATAAACAATAATGGTGATAAAGGACATCCCTGTCTTGTTCCTTTCGCAATCTTAAAAGGTTCTGTTAAGCTACCATTGATTATAATCTGTGCTGTTTGCTCTCCATAAATTGCCCTAATTATTCTTAAAAAACCATCTCCAAATTGCATCTTTTCTATTAATTTAAATAAAAAATCCCAATGCAATCGATCAAAAGCTTTCTCTGCATCGAGAAAAATAAATGCTGCTGGAATAAAATTTTTCTTTTCTAAGTACTCCAGTAAATTAATAATCTGCCTAACATTATTCCTCATCTGTCTCCCTTTTATAAATCCAGATTGATCATTATGAATTCTTCGCTGCAGAATCAACATTAATCTATTAGCTATTATTTTAACAAAAATCTTATAATCATTATTTAAAAGTGAGATTGGCCTATAATTCCCAGGTTTAGAACAATCCTGTTCCTCTTTTGGTATCAATGAAATAAAAGAGGTTCTCCATGAGGGGGGAATTCCCCCTCCTAGTTGTATCTGATTAAATAATTCCTTAAGTGGACCTCACATCAATTAATATATATATTAATTACAGCAGTAAAAACTATTACAAACTAAAAGAGAAGAGGAAAAAAAGAACAAAAAGTGCAGGAAAAAGGAAAGAAAGAATATAATTTAAAAGAAAAGAAATGTTTTCCAATCTTTATCACAACAAGTAGAATCAATTTCGTAATTCTTCTTTTCCAAGGTTATAGGTATCTTTTCATCTGATATCCCATCCCTTATTTATAAGCAAATCCATAAAATATTAACTTTTTAATCCTGGTATCAGAAAAAAAAATCCATTAAACAGTTACCAAAAATTTGCATACAAAAAGGTTATTTTAACCTTGACCAAATAAATCAACTTTATATTTGTTCCTTTTACTTCTAACAATCTTAATCTTTAATTCACTCAAATATTGCCATAGGATTACTCTTGAATTTTTCTTTATACCATTGCGCAGATTTCTTCAAGGTTTTAATAAGTCTCTTGTTGATCTGATAAGAAAATATTTTCCAGGTCATTCTCTTGGCGCATCATTTGTATTTCTTTTTACTTTTTATAACAGCCAGTTTCCTTTGTATGTCCAATAAAACATCCTTTTCCAAATCATTTTCTTAGTCTGTCTTTGGTAACTCTACTTCCAGTACTTTTTCTGTCTTGTCAGATAAAATTTGTTCCACATTTGTCATTCATTAATTAACATCTTTTGGAAATAGTCTACAGATAGAAATGGACATCATTATTGACAGTGTTGATGTTGTAGTTACTAATTTCTAGCTCCATTCTTCAAAGAAATGAAATGTCCTTTAATGTTTACAATGTTATACGGTTTTGTGTTATTTTGTAAGTTTCACTATTATTTATTTATTATCCTCCCTCTATTTTTTTATATACATAACTCAAGACAGCAAATATATGTAATGTTCCTTCCTGCTCCTCTTTTCTCCGTTGAAAGTTGCTAAAACAAAAAGAGTCTCCAAGCAGAATGAATATGGGATGACATTGAAATAAGGGAACGCTGGGATGAATATTTTAGAGAAAGATGGTGGGAAAGATAGGACGTGTCAAAGAACTGAACTGAGATGGGTACTCTCTTAGATAAAATAATATAAAGTAAGTCAGACAAGCTATGAGTAGGGTGAAAGTGGTAAAGCTGTGGGCACAGAGAGTTCAATCGCCTGACTTGTTTAACAGGTGTGTGAAACCTGCAGCTGTGCCTGATAATTATATACAGTACAATATTGGCATTATTCCAAAGAGAATAATACCCAAAGTAAATGTAAAAATTACAGGGAGATTAGTTTGCGCCGGCAAAGAATTTGGTAGACTTCTGATTGTAAGGATAGCAGAGGTGATAAAGAACCGATTTCAAAAGTGCGATGGATAAATCCAAGGTGCACAGCTCAGATTTCTGCTCTTTACCAGGTCACTGAGAAATATATGAAACTGAGAAAAACTTTATTCTATGTTTGTTGATTTATAATAAAGTGAATAAGCTTGAATTATGGAATGTTTTCTAAAAACAGGAAGCTTGTTTACTGAATGCAAAAAAAGTGGTATATGATTCAAGTAAATCATGCATGAGACTAAATAGACTGATTGGTAACTGGTTCAAAATTGAGCAGAGAATAGGGAAAAGGACAAGTAACATCCTTTGGATGAATGAGTATATCAGTGGAGGTGATATACTGGGTGTATCAGTGGGGGTGTGAATCTGTTTTGACAATACCTTGTTGGTTTGACATAAAATGTGAATGCTTGCATAAAATTAGATAATTGTACATTTGGTGAGGAAGGATAAGTTGGTGGGCGCAAGTGAATATAAAATTAAAATTATTTGGAATCACCATAGATATGTCCTGAATATTATGGATAGTTTTTGTATGTATCTGACGTCCAATGAAATGGTTTTCAGAGATGAGCAGAGTCATCACATCCCTCAAACCACTTCTACCTCCATTATCTTGAGTATTTTTATCTGTCCCAATCATGAGTCTAAGTTTTAAATTCTATGTTGAGAGTGATATTTTTTCCCCTTCATAATCTCTAACCAAAGCACCTATAATGCAAAAACCAAAAGTACCCTCAGGGCACCTTCATACATTTATTAGAAAGCAAAGATTAGAACCATTTTATGGAAATTAAAGATAATGTGGAACATTTATCAACCTCAAAGCCAAGCAGAAAAGGGAAAAGTGTAATACCTTCTCAGAAATGAACACAAAATGATTTCAGCTAGAATGTATCGGTGAGGCTAAATCCCATGGCGGTGTCACGTATATTAACTTCACATTCTATTCCATCGATTTTCTCTAAGTTTTGATTTCACAACTCACATGCAATTTTTTCTAATATACGTATCTTGTGTGCACTTTGCATTTAGTTCCCCTTAATACATGTACAGTATGTTACTACATGCAGTTAATAGAGCTACCTGTCTGTATTTTTGTTTGCAATTTTCTTCAAAGTTTACTTTTTGTGTGCAATGTTACAAAGCATCACTTTCTGTATAAATATTTCAGTCAAGAAGATATACTAGTCCCTTCCATGAAGTGTCTTTGTCATACTAGACAATCATTACCCCCTCCCTCCCTCCCTCCCAGATTAAATACTAAAATATGTCATATGTTTATATGTTGTGTGTGTATGTAGTTAGACAGACAGACACAAATATATATATAATGGTAAAACCTGACTGAAAAACGGAAGGATTGTAATACCGTAAAACATGTCAGAAACTATACTCCACAGGTCTTCACAGATTAGTGATATAATAATGACAATCCATGTCAAAGTTACAGTAGAAACTAATCTGATCACTGTGGGAAGCGTAACATTTTTCCAAACTCTTTGGTATTCTGACTGGAAGAGTAAGTGTTAAGGAAACAATAGTTGATGTCTTGCTGAAAGACATGAGAACGTGTTACAACACATAGAAAACAAAACTAGTTTTAACACTTAAAAGCAAACTATACCAAAAGCTCCTTTGAATTATATAAAGATATTATCTTTCACTGGAACAATACAGTTTTTAATTACTAAGGAACCATTCAAGGTATTTTTAATCTTTTCCCTGTTTTAAAATGATGTTCTTCTAGTTTTAACTTCTATGTTGAGAGTGATATTTTTTCCCCTTCATAATCTCTAACCAAAGCACCTATAATGCAAAAACCAAAAGTACCCTCAGGGCACCTTCATACATTTATTAGAAAGCAAAGATTAGAACCATTTTATGGAAATTAAAGATAATGTGGAACATTTATCAACCTCAAAGCCAAGCAGAAAAGGGAAAAGTGTAATACCTTCTCAGAAATGAACACAAAATGATTTCAGCTAGAATGTATCGGTGAGGCTAAATCCCATGGCGGTGTCACGTATATTAACTTCACATTCTATTCCATCGATTTTCTCTAAGTTTTGATTTCACAACTCACATGCAATTTTTTCTAATATACGTATCTTGTGTGCACTTTGCATTTAGTTCCCCTTAATACATGTACAGTATGTTACTACATGCAGTTAATAGAGCTACCTGTCTGTATTTTTGTTTGCAATTTTCTTCAAAGTTTACTTTTTGTGTGCAATGTTACAAAGCATCACTTTCTGTATAAATATTTCAGTCAAGAAGATATACTAGTCCCTTCCATGAAGTGTCTTTGTCATACTAGACAATCATTACCCCCTCCCTCCCTCCCTCCCAGATTAAATACTAAAATATGTCATATGTTTATATGTTGTGTGTGTATGTAGTTAGACAGACAGACACAAATATATATATAATGGTAAAACCTGACTGAAAAACGGAAGGATTGTAATACCGTAAAACATGTCAGAAACTATACTCCACAGGTCTTCACAGATTAGTGATATAATAATGACAATCCATGTCAAAGTTACAGTAGAAACTAATCTGATCACTGTGGGAAGCGTAACATTTTTCCAAACTCTTTTGGTATTCTGACTGGAAGAGTAAGTGTTAAGGAAACAATAGTTGATGTCTTGCTGAAAGACATGAGAACGTGTTACAACACATAGAAAACAAAACTAGTTTTAACACTTAAAAGCAAACTATACCAAAAGCTCCTTTGAATTATATAAAGATATTATCTTTCACTGGAACAATACAGTTTTTAATTACTAAGGAACCATTCAAGGTATTTTTAATCTTTTCCCCTGTTTTTAAAATGATGTTCTTCTAGTTTAACTTCTGTGGCAGTTTGCTTGAAATTAATAAAACAGACTTATGAAGCTTATCAGAAAGTATGTCATTTCTGAATAAAACTGTAGTTTTGATGGGGATTCTACAGTTAGCATGGTGTGCAAGTCATGCAAATTCAATTCAAATTGTCATTCTGATTCAGGAAAAAAAAATCCTAACTTGATTTGACAGTTCAAATCAGTTTAGAAAATTGATCCAATTCAATTCAGACATTTGAATAGAATCAGATCAGGTTGATTGGATTGGGATTTCCAAATTAATTTTCTTTAAAAAGCTGTTTCTGTGCATGGAGAGAAGCATTTACTTTATATTCATCATTTTATAGCTATTGTCTATCCATCTGCAGGATGAAGGCCTCTTCTGCATGTTCACTGTATATTATCCAAACTAAATTCTCAAATGGAATATTCACAAGCTTTAATAACCACCTGCTTGCATTTTCCTCCTATTTAGCGTCTATATAAGAAATACCTTACATGGTTCTATAGATTGGTCTAAGTATAAATTTGTCATAATATTTCAAACTTTCTAGTATCTATTGCTTGTACCTTGATACGGCAAAAATCTTTTTTGTAATAAATACCATTTAAATTTTAAGTTATTTTTTTCTCTAGTATTTTCCTACAGGTATAGGTTCCACTTTTTTTTGATAAACCAAGAGGGTTTTAAAAACATTTATTAAATCCTGCTTTTATTATTTTTATAAATACCGTATATACTCGAGTATAAGCCGACCCGAATATAAGCCGAGGCACCTAATTTTACCACAAAAAACTGGGAAAAACTATTGACTCGAGTATAAGCCGAGGGTGGGAAATGAGGCAGCTACTGGTCAATGTAAAAAATAAAGATAGAGCCAAGTAAAATAACATGAATATTTATTTGAACGAAAAACATTTCCCTACATTTCTTGTGGGCAGAAGGTGGACCCCTATGTTTCCTTGAAAACACCTCCCAATATTTATTAGAGTGACTTCTCTCCCCAGAAGAAAGGTGCAGCTGTTTAACAATCCGTCAGCTAAATCCTATCGAGTCAAAGGGCCAGTCAATGGGGCTAGGATGAATCCTGGGTCACCAGGGACCCTTTTTTTGTGCCCGTTCCCCAACCAGGGCGGGCCAAGCAGCCGCTCTTTTAGCGGCTCTGGAATGGATGTTGAGGTAACCCGAAGAGGCAGCCTCTTTTCAACTCCCCCGCCCCTTTTTTTTAAACGCGTCCTGCCGGGCGGCGACAGGACGCTGGACACCAAAAGCGGCGCCTGCTCTTCTCCGCTTTTATTTTATTTTAGTATTCAATCGGCAGCAGAGGCTCGAGCCTTCTGGGGCGCCGGGAAAAGGAGCCGAGGAGCTGCAGCAGCGTTGCAAGAGAGCCGAAAAGAGGGGTGGGGGAGAAGCAAAAGAAGAAGAAGCAGCAAGCTTTCCAGCCGACTTGTGTGGCGCGAGAATCCGATCCACCGCCTCCTTCCCCGGCCGACAGGGCTGAACTGCCGCTGCACCACCACTTCCCAAAACAGATTTCCAGACTTGGAAGCAGCCCGCCACGAAAGGAGGAGGAGGAGGAGGAAGCGGCGGCGCGGCTGCTCCTGCTGCTGTTTCGCTCTCCGCCCCTTCCAGCGCCTTGACGCAGAGCGAGAGAGCAGAGAAAGGAACCGCGCCGTCCGACCGGCTGTGTGTGTGTTTGTGGTGGGGTCTCGTCCCAGCCACCCACCCACTCGCTCCTTTCCCTCTTCGGAGCGTGGGCTGATCTTAGAAGCGCGCTGTCGGCGGGGCCGTCGCCTCCTCCTCTTCCTCCACGCTCGCTCCTCTTGCACGCCCCTCAACCCCCATCCCCACCCTCTCCAGCGTGAAGGTCACCTCCTCCCTCTTCCAGGCGGCGGCGGCGGCGGCTCGGCGGGCGCCACAGCCGGCAGCTCCGCTTCCCTCCCACCTTCCTCCTTGCTAAAGGGCCAAAGTCGGCTCCCCGCCCGCGCGGGACCCGAGCCAAGCAGTCGCAGTCCAGCCGAGCGGTGAAAGCGACATGCCGGCGCCACTCCGCTTTCACCGTTCGCTGGACTGCGATCGCTTGCTCGGGTCGCAGTAACTCCCGCCAGGCTGTGCCGAAGAAACCATTTAAAAGCCCGCCAGGGCTTTCTTCTCCTCCGTGCTTCAGAAGTTGGGCTTTTAAATGGTTTCTTCGCGGCACAGCCTGGCGGAGTTACTGCGACCTGAGCAAGCGTCGCAGTCCAGCCGAGCGGTGAAAGCGGGCGGCGCCGGCATGTCGCTTTCACCGCTCGCTGGACTGCGACCGGCTTGGCTCGGGTCGCAGTAACTCCCGCCAGGCTGTGCGCGAAGAAACCATTTAAAAGCCCAACTTCTGAAGCACGGAGGAGAAGAAAGCCTGGCGGGCTTTTAAATGGTTTCTTCGCTGCACAGCCTGGCGGAGTTACTGCGACCTGAGCAAGCGGTCGCAGTCCAGCCGGTGAAAGCGGAGCGGCGCTCGGCATGTCGCTTTCACCGTTCGGCTGGACTGCGACCGGCTTGGCTCAGGTCCGCGCGGCGAACTGCTCAGCCTTGGGCAAATCCCGCCGGACGATCTCGCCGCCTCTTTGGCGTCTCCTGTGCGGGGTTCCCGAAGTACATCAAGACGTAGACTCGAGTATAAGCCGAGGGGGCGCTTTTCAGCACAAAAAACGTGCTGAAAAACTCGGCTTATACTCGAGTATATACGGTAAGTCAAAGTGGCAAATATACCTAATACTCCTTCTTCCTCCTATTTTCCCCACAACAACAGCCTGTGAGAGGAATTGGGCTGAAGGAGAATGATTGGCCCAAAGTCACCCAGCCAGCTTTCATGTCTAAGGCACTAAGGCAAAGAGGGAATGATCTGATAAGAAAGAGCATAGCCCACAGCTGTATAATGGGTGGAGAAAGAGGCTCAGAAGGGACCCTCCTGAAGCAAACAAAATATTAAAAAGTTATGGTATTTATATAGTTACTTGCCAGCACATCTAAATTTTGTTAATGTAACCAAAATACCTTTACTATCCCCAAGGCATGTCACACTTTTGAGCGCCCCTAATGTTTGGGATGCGGTGGCTCAGTGGCTAAGATGCTGAGCTTGTTGATCGAAAGGTCGGCAGTTCAGTGGTTTGAATCCCTAGTGCTGTGTAAGCTTGTTTCAGCTTCTGCCAATCTAGCAGTTCGAAAGCACATCAACAATGCAAGTAGAAAAATAGGGACCACCTTTGATGGGAAAGTAACAGCGTTCTGTGTGCCTTTGGCACTGAGTCATGCCGGCCACATGACCACGGAGACGTCTTCAGACAGCACTGGCTCTTTAGCTTTCAAACGGAGATGAGCACCGCCCCCTAGAGTCAGGAATGACTACGACATATGTGCGAGGGGAACCTTTACCTTTTAATGTTTGGAAATTGAAAGTTGAAATATTTGACACACCTTAGCTTCTCAGACTGTAAATGAGACAGCGGGAGATCTGTACTTTCAGACTTGCAAGATTCTGTTAATGTAGCTTTACAATAAAAAATTGAATTAGCTCATCTGGTCATATTTGCTGTCTACTTTATTTGGGAATGTTGTCATCCAGACTCTAGGCTAGAGTATAAAGCCAAATTTCCAAGGTCGTATGCAAGGCCAACAGAAAATAGGTAGTCTGATCTCAGGGAGGTTCCAATGGGCAGGCGCCACTAAAGAGAAGGCTCTCTTTCTGGAACCTGTGTGCCAACAGTCCTAGCTGAGAAGCATGCCCTTCCTACCAAACTGAGTAGAATGGGTAGAAACAATTGAGAGAGATGATCCGTAGTTAACCTGGCCCTAAGCCATGAAGGGCTTTAAAGATGAAAATTAAGCCCTTGAATTGCACCTAGAAACACATAGGAAGCTAGTGCAGCTTGCAGAGCAATGGTGTCATCTGTGTCAAGTAACTGGCACTGGTAACTGCCATTTCCCATATCTATGCATGTTGCACCATCAGTGGGTGGATATTATTTCATTCCAAGTACCTAGAAATTTGTGTGAGGGGGAAAAAAAAGAATATTTGGTGTATTCCCAAGAAGATGAAAGAAACCATCCCTGAGTGACAACCCAGCATTTTTCTGATAATGTCTAACCCCACCCTAGTAAGTGATTCATGATCACAACACAAACAGATCTTACTGGTTTCTCAACCCCTCCACACAAAAATAACCTCTTCCTTTTATCAAACAGTATAGCATGACCTAATCATGGGAAATAATAATGCTCATTTGCTTTGTTAAACATCATCATCATCATCATCATTATCAGTGATCTAGCTGAAAACCTCTATGAATTTCTTAAGCAATAGAGGAATGTGCAGTTGCCATTGATCTCTAGCATTTAGTAAAATCTTTTTCATTTTGTGATGTTATTGCCTTTGTTACCCTATATCACCTTCCAGCCATTCATCTCTCTGTGGCACCCCAAATTAAATCCACCTGGTTATGCATTCCCTTTCCTTCAACTGTTTCCTTAAGGTGATTATAAAAAGTCAGAAGAAAACAAAGATGTTTATTTAACTAATATCAAATTCTATAAGTGAATGAGTTTTAATGAAACTTAAGTGCAAAATGCATCTCAACAACCAGCGCTTTTATGTCATTAAAATTTTATTAAACCATGGCAAAAACCTTAAGGCTATTTTAATAAATGTAACTTCAATTGTATTTTGCATTTTTCTCACCCCTAATTTGATCTAAAACCTTCAGAGACATCAAAAAAAAGTTCCTAGTTCTTGGAGCAAGGTGATACCATTACCAGAAATTACAAACATTTCAAGAATAGCTGGCTGAAAGCTGATTGGATGTAAGAAAAAAAAAGCTCATTATGCAATAATTTGATAATAATGGAGTTTATTCCAAGAAAGACATGGATAACCATTGTAACCATTGTTCCCCCCCCCCAATAAATTATTATCCAAATTTCAGTTGCATTTAATCCCAAATTAGCAAAAAATCAATGTCGATATATATACTATAAAACAAAAATATTATCAAAATAGAATCAGGTTTCATATTTTAGGAAATTTTATAGCTTTCATTTCGTCCGTGGATAACACATTCCAATTTGTTACAATTCCTACAGTTTGGGTAGAAAATCTGAAATCCATATTAAACATTAAAATATCTCAACAATCCCCCTCAGTTAAATATAACATAATATTTATGAAGACCAGTAAAGCTATGAGAGGAGGTTTTAATTACTTTTGCAGTGACTTTTTTGCCTTTTCAAAAAAATTAAATATAAGAACAAAAATAGCTAAAGGTCTAAAAAGAAAAGAAAAAAAAGAAAAAAAAACTATCAAGAAAATGTTTTTAAGGTTCCTCAAAATGTAGGTCATTTCCCCCAGTTTCAGTAAAGGAGAACCATCCTTCATTGTATTTGTCCATACATAACCTATGTTTGTAAGGAACTTGTTCCTAAGTTGTAATTAATATCAGGTGTCACATTGACTGAGCAATTGGAACCATATATTTATATTTCCAGTATTGAAAGATTAGGGTTAG